>NW_020451180.1:0-99898 GCF_003343035.1 Apteryx rowi
CCTCCACGTGAACAGCAACTTTGCACCAATCGTGTATTCGCTTTAGGCACGTGAACAGAGACTGTAAACCAATCATACAGCTATTGCTAGTGCATGCTTATTGCTTGTCTATATATACTCTGTGTAAGCTCTAATAAAGGGAGAACGATCATACTCATATTGAGACTCATCGTTACTCCGGGTCCGTCTCCCACTCCGACACTTCCTTTCTAATTTTTCCAGTGGATTTGCTGTTGTTAGCAGAACCAAGAAAACTATGGGGTGAGAAGGGCGAATATCAGCAGTGAGGCAGTTCTTGCAGTTTGATCTGAGTAGTTGCATAAGTCAAGTCCAAGGAACAGTACAGGCCACTAGAAGATTTGTCGCTGAAATAATAGCCTGTCTGAAGGACAGCTTTAGACTAGAAATGAATGAAGTACTAAGAGGAAGGCATAGTCCTGGACTATGGACCTGTATATTTTGAAATAGGTGATTAGCTCCAACCACACAAATAAACTAAATGCATAAAGAAGATGTGCTTGCAAAGTGTCTTTTCCAAATGCAAGAAGTTCTCTCTTCACCTTTAAGTTTGCCAATGTGCTTATGAGAAAGAGTCACATGGAACAGGAGCTCAGCACTGAATTCAGAAGAAAATATAGGTGAATTCAACAATATAAAGCTGGAAGCACATACGCTTTCAAATCAAAACAGAATGGGAAAGGCAATCACTAGCCCTGGAAGGAAGATACGAAATCAGGAGCCTTTTTTATCTGAGAGCCAGAGAAGGACCAGGAATTCATTGTTCCCATTATCCAAAAAGTGGATCCAGGTAACTATCAAGAGACAGTTCACTTTAAATAGGAGATGTGAAAGAATCTGTCTTTCCAAGATGATGGAACTCTGCCTACTTGCTATGGAGCCTGAAGCTGGATTTTCCCTAATTAGAACAGTGTGTAATTGCCTTTGGATTCTTGCCATTGTTTTCAGTACATGCAGTAGTTATCTCGCATGAGAAAACTGAAGCTAAACACAGCTCTCTATGCCATTGATCCTATTCATAAGAGTCTTGATCCTGCAGTGAAATGAATTCAGACACATACAGGCAGAGCACATTCTTGGATCTGCCACTAAGTAGCTGGTATAAAAGCTCTTGATTAATAAGCACTAGGTTCCATTTCTGTTCATTTACATTGCTTCTGAAACAGGTTAAAAATAGACCAAATCCCACTCCATCATCTACAGCAAAACCAAATTACTATCTGAATTTATATCACAACACTACATTTTGTGTTTGCCACCAAGTTTAGTTTGCCTGTTACAAAGCACCCAGTTCCACTGTTTTGCCCTTAAGGAGAAATGGAACATCTCACGTTGCATTGAAATGTACACAGATGTTGGTCACACAAAATTTCACACACTCCATTTACAGTATGTGAGATTATTTGGACACTATACTCAAGAAGCACAGAATATATCCTGTCTTCTCCCTGTGGCATAGAGAGAGGTGATCAATCAAAAGGTGCTCAGAGTCAGACAAAATGGCCATATGGTGCTTCAGTGTTCAAATTATGTGTGTTCTTTAAAAAAAAATGAATGCTGGATAATGATTTGCCACACCTCTATGCTACAGGTAAGTTCAAAAGCAGTCATTGTCAGTATGCTGATTGATGTAAAGCTTTCAGTCTCTGGGGGGAAGAGTATAGCACTTCCTACTGCTTGATCCATAAAGCATCATTTACTGCAGCCCACCTTCCTGGTCTGTGCTGCATAATACATTGCCAGATTATGGGAGTTAGGGAATTAAAAGGAAAAGAAAAGAATAGATGAAAAAGCCGTGACCCCCTCCTCCACAGGTGAAACGTCTGAGTCCCTGCCTCAGAGTACTGGAAGTAGATACTAATTGCCATCCAGATACCCACTACTCACTTGCACCTAAATATTTCCCACTTCCGGCTGATCACCCAACCTGAAATTTAATTGACAAAGTTTTCATTTAATGGTTGCATCCTGTGATGACTGGCTGGGACTGGAAGCATTCGCTGTCAGAACTACAGTATTAAAAGGGAGAATAGCACTGTGTGAAGGAGCCCAAGTGAAAGGCAAGGAATGAGAAGAAAAAGAATAGCTCTTAAGGATCCACACTTCAAGTTTCTCTTATTGAGAACCAACAACTCGTACTTCAAGTGGTACTTCATGTGCCAGGTACTGTGCCAGCTGTTTGATTCTGTATTTGCTACTTAGGGATCGCTATCTGGATTTTTGTAGATATTCTCCCATGGCTGTTGAACAGAAACTTGCAACACTATCCACAGACAGGAAGGTGAAAGTATTATTGATCTGTGTCTGCTTTGATGTGCTGCTTTCTGGGAGTGAAAACCAATTCTGTTACAATCAGATGCTGCGCAGCCTGAATTATATTGAGGTTCCTGTCAATATATAGAATATGTGGGAGCAAATAAACAGTAGCCACAAAAGAAAAACTTGACCAGATTATTAACCATCTCTGGGTGTTGAAAAATGAAATTCACGTGGAATCCACACAGGTCTCCTTCTTAAAGACCTTTTGGAGACAAAATACAAAAAAGGAAGCGTTTGATATTGGAGACCACGCAGAGAAGGCAAAGAAGAGGATTTGAGCTTTATGGAGCATTAAAGTGCCTTCTGTAATAATATCCTATTTGGAACAGAAATGCCCCATTTTAAAAGAAGGAATGAGAGCAGCTGAGATTCAGAACTTGCAAACTTTGTTGGCAGGCTTACAGATATTTTCTATATTAGAGCTGTACTCAAAAAGAGGTGAATGGAGTACAGAACACCAAAACCCAAAATCCCTGCTTCAGAGTGTTTACAATCTGAGGGAAAGAACATAAACACAAAGTGATTGTCAGAAAGGAAGATTCAAAGATGATGATTACAATCAAGAGGAACAGGATCAGAGAGACAGAAGAGTAAATCAATTGACAGTTTTGAGGAGACATTCCTTTTTACCTTAGAGCTTACTGCCTGTCATGATCTGCCTATGATCCTCCATGCAGGGCAGGCAGTGAAAGGGGAATATGGATTACAAATGGTTACAGGTGCCAAAATGAGATTGGCCAAAGGCAGGAATGAGTGACAGAGTGGAACTTGTTCAGAAATAAAGTCCTTGCAATGATTAAAAGTATAAGAATACAGTTAAAACACAGATGTTTGGTTTAAAATATGTTTGCATGTGAGTGTCTGCTGTTTTGCATCTTGCTTGCTTCCTTAAACTTGGAAATCACCTGCAAATCAAAGCAATTCCAGTTTTTGCAGAGACATAAATAATTACATAAAGTGCAAGTGCTAGGCTTTTAAGAAAGCAACTTCCAGCTGCCTTTTCATACTATGATTTCTTGCAGGTATCCCTCCGTGAATGAAGAGATGGTAGTGCTTTTCCAAGCCAAAAGTATTTCATAGCAGTGGCATGAATGCTGAATTTACCAGTGGAACAGCCAAAATGGCCAAATATATGTCAATGATGATGGTTGAATGGAGACAGTATTACGTAGGCCTAAGGGAAATGTGAAAATATTGGAGGAAAGAGTCAAATGGAGCTTAGGAGGAGATTATAGCATGACAAGTATATGTATTAGAATGATAAAGGAAGGTCCTTTCATTTTGCTGAACTCATCTGGTACCTCTTTTCAGCATGCAGAGGCAGAAAACAGAGATATATCAAAACAAAGCACTAATGGTAGGATTCAGTTGCCTAAATACGAACACTGAATGCCTTAGAGTATCTGAGACATATTCACAGGGCTGCCAGATATGACCCACGACTCACAGAGGACTTCACAACCTTGTGAAGGCAAGCAGAATAACCTAGGACATATCAAATGGCACTTAATACCTACACTGAGGCACCTGAACAGTTCTCAAAGAGCCAGAAAAATATTTTCTCTAGAAAAGTACTGGGTAAACACTCTCCCTAAACACAGCCACCAACACAAGATTTCTTTAATCATTTTATCCCACTTAACTAATTCTATTGAAATCTGTTTAGCTTGAACTCTTAAAGAAAAAGACAGTTTTCACAGTTTCAGAAAGAAGTGAGCACCACTGGACTGGCACCTGTGGACGTGGGTTCTTTCTCTTGCCAATTTAAATGGCCATGGCCTAATGAATTAGATACAGAACAACGTGCTGCATAATAAAGGCAGAGGACTCTGAAGCTGGGTCTTAACTTTAATTATTTGGAGATTTTTATGAGATTCTTCTGTTCTTGGGGTTTCCATTTCTCTTTGGAAGAGTAAATAAAATTAACTCAATTTCCAGCTGTGGACAGATTGTGGGCAGACAGATAATTACCCTGCCATACCCGTGGGTTGCCAACTTCCCCCACTGTTCAGTAGCATTTGAAATGTTTGCCTTATCTCTCACTGGTTTTGACTTTGTTGGGAAGGACAGAGGTGACATTTATCTCTTAACACAAACATATATTAGTAAGCCATTCTTAGAGATGTGTTTTAAGAGAAGGACTGTAATGCACACATATAGTCAGATATATTACAGCAATTTTAGTGGCAACAAAGACCAGAAATGAATTGTTAGATTTGGAGAGAGTGTGAACGAAAGTTAAAGGATAAATTCAGGTATGTGTCACTATTCTCTCAATGCTAAAAGAAAGCAGAAAAATAATGACCTGTAATTCCAACAGGGAGCAAAGAATCAGACCTTCTACAGACAATAGGGGTGTTTCACCCCATACTTCTCTTTTGATTTCCACATGAAGCCACATGCTGAATAAGTTCCTGGCACAGTTCTGTCAAATTTCCTGTCACTGTAGCCATTTATTAAATATCTAGGTTTGACAAGAGAAGTGACAAATGAGTATTACACAAAAAGAAAGCATTTTGGTATTTTTGGTAGCTTCTTGATATAGCTGCTATGAAATCAACAGGAGATGGTTTCAGCCAGATGGCAATGACTTAAGGATAAGATCACACCACTTACTTTAGATACCTATGTGCTACAAAAAGCAGGTGCCTGACCCCAGCCAGGAGATCCAGAACATGTTCCCTCTGGTGCCAAGGCGCCCTAAACAATCAACAAATAGAGTGAGGCTACTTTGAAGACAGATCAAAAAAGTCTAAAGTTGGCCAAAGTTGGCAAATAGGAAATACCAGGAACAGGGCTGTGTTCAAACTCCTGCCCCTCTCAGAAGCTCAAGTACTGCTTTCCCTTTGGGCTCCAGTCCCAGGAGTGCCTGCTGCATAATTAAGCACGGGCTTTTTGTATAATAGACTAGTGACCAGAGCAGTCAGAGAATAGAGATCTGTGTTCCAGCTTCTCTTCAGCCTAAAGAGATTTGAGCCCAAAATTCCCATATCCAGCAAGAGTGTCCTACTCAAACCATAGCTAAGCAAGAAAGGAAAAGAGAGGATAGCAAGAAGATACTATCTAGTCTTTCTTTTAATGTTGGGTCAATGCAGCCAAAAAGGCAAAAATCTTGAAGTCAAAGGACACCGCAGAAGAGAGCTCTGTGGACAAAGGGAGATGTGGAATCCAGTCCCTGGCTGGTTTTTGTTGTTGTTTTTAAAATGTATTTAATATACAGCAGTCACTGGATAAGAAAAGCAACATCTTGCAAGACTCATTTTATGCAGCTAATTACCATTCTTGTAGCTCGCAATATTCTGCATTATAGAAAATGACAGAAAGAGATATATATTATTAGAAAATTAGCCAAACTGACATATTTTTGGGTATTTTGGATCACAAAGAATGACAGAAACTAATGAGGAAAATAAACTGTATTTTTCTTTTTTTAAAAAAAAATGTGAAAATTATCATAAAAATTTTCAACATTAAAAACATCAAAAATTGTGAAATAATACAAAGATTTCTTAATGTGCAAACCGTTATGAAATGCTGCTTTAACAATCTGTGATTAGAATAGAAATAACATATCTGACATGTTAATGCCTAGAAAATTTTCGACAAGCTCTTCTAACAGACTACATTTGATTGCATTAGAAACTAGTTGCATTCTGTAACTACAAGTAAAAGGTTTTAAAAAAATATATAAAACTATGTAAAACTGCAGTATATCAGTACATTATTTTATTATTATTTTCAAGTGATAAATAATGGGAAGGCAGTAAGAATCACTTCACTCTCAATTCTGGACAAGAATGTGCAGGTAGTCAAGAAGAATGGAATGGGAAACATTGTGGTGTCTGAGAGCTGCTTCTGACAGAATGAATTCCAGCACCAGTAGTAGTATTGCAAGTAAAATGTGGAAGACTTTACACAGTTTCGTAGCTGGTGCAACAGTAATAATCCTTGACATGCATTATTTTCTGAACTGCTGCTGCCCCTACGCAATGTGTTAAGACAACGAACTTCAGAAGATGTCACAGACTTCTACACATAGAAGGAGCCAGATCTTGCTCCTTGGAAATATTAAGAGTTACCATTGACGTAAGCATAAGTTAAATATTTTCAGCTCACTCCATTTTTTTTTTTTAATCCTTTGAGACCAGATTCAATTCCAGAGGGATCCACTCTCCACTAGGACATGATTGCATTGCATACAGGTACATTAAAATGTTGAATGGTTGAGGATGTCAAGAGGTGAGTTTCAAGTCTGCATTGAATCTGAAGTTTGAAGGCTTACATCATCTCTAATGTACACTCTGTTTCAAATATGTATTTATTGTGAAAAAGGTTCCAGAGCATCATACTCTACATATACACTGATAACTTTTAGGCTGCATTGGTTTTGTTTTAGCTGTCTTTTTGAAGGCTTTAACAGTATTCCTCAACAGACAGGAGTTTGTAGAGCTTGAACCATCGTTCTGATTACAGTTGCAAAGCTTGGAGTGCCATAATTGCAGGCCAGGAAACGCTAGACTGAGTAAAGGTCTGAATATATTTTACCAAGCAGTATCAGGCATCATATCAATTGGGCATTTATTACACAATATTAGTTATCTCTAGTGCAGTATTTCCTGTATTTAAAGTAAGAAAGTAAGAAACATTACAAACAGTGCAGTAAACAAAACAACATACTGCATGGCCTCCGCTGTTTGCACACACAAGCATGCTCTAACAAATTAAATATTTTACGTTTCATTAAACCTAAACAAAAAAAATCTTCCTCAAGCAAACCTTCCTCTGTGACCTAAATTATGCAGTAGTTAAAGGCCCAGTGAGTTTAACACTCACTGTTTTGTCTGAGGCTGAAAAAATGACTAAGTGACTCACTCTTCTGTTGGTCTCACTATAACTATTCCCGGGAGAAACAATAAATCAGTTACATACATATTAAAAAAAAAACCACCCTCACTGGTCCAAACCCTCCAAGCCAGCACACATTGTAACTCTTCTGACCTATTGACTTTAATGACAGTCACAGGCCAGGGCCTAACTGTGGACTTAAACTCAGGTATTTATGGTTAAGGCAATGCCATTCTTTGCTTCTTAGAGTAAAATTTAGCCAGAAAGGGTTTTATTCAAAACAAATCTGATAAAAGGGAGAATGACAGGAGTGAGACATGGCTCCTCCTCCTCCTTCCACAAAGGATCCTTCCTCACTAGCAGAATCCTCCTCTCCTTCTCCATCCCTTGGTTTGACAATCGCAGAGTGCCAGGATGGAAATCATCCTTTCACTGGTGACATCTGTCTCCCCAAAGAGCTCCAGAAGCAGTTACCGTGATAGCTTTGGAGTCTGTCATATGATTAGGTGAATATCGAACAGTCTGGGACTCTTCGTTCTCTTAATACTGGTTTCTATGACTCACATTTGCTTGGCTGGAATTAATGCAATGTATCTTTCTGTTTTGATTCTTTTTGTTAAGAAAGGGAGGAAAAAGGTTTAAATAAATTTATGCATAGGACTTGCAGGTTAGGAATGCCTTCTCTTTCATTTATTATATCGTATATCCATAACTAACAGACAGCAACGTCCAACCATGCATCTGCTAGAATTCATCATGAAAAGGTTGATGCTTATAAACATGTAAGAAAGCTTTATGTGCCATTTCTTTGAAGAGACTTCAGAACACTCACATTAATGAACCATAAAGGAGAAAGATTTTTGAAGACAACAACTCTCCTAAGAAATGACATTTAAAAGGAGTACTAATTAATATCAGAAACAAGCCAGAAGAGTTAAAGAAGTTTTAAATATTATCCTTTTCAGTATAGCTATCAATAGGAAGCTGACAATAGTATTATTGCTATTTACATATTGGTAACACGCTGGTATGAATTTGCATAACGTATTGTGGTTCTATGCTCTAGGGAATTGCATTGTAACATATTGGTGCTTAATGAACTCTGAAAAAATTGATTTTCCACAGAGTAAATTAAGGAATGCATTATAGCTGTTAAAGCAATCTTAAGGGAAATCTGAGGCTTCCACTGCAGCACCATGCTTAGTAAGTAATAAATTACATGTTATACTTATTTGCCTTAATTCATGCTAATTTTGTCCAATTAATGTATCACAGTAATTCAGAAGCCTGTCACAGGAGAGCTAATTATTTATTGGATTTTTGTGTTCAGCTCCCTAGGAGTCTACTAGCAAACAAACTTGCGACTGTCTTTCTGTTAGGTCCGCAATGACATTCTTATGTCTTACTGCGGAAAGAAAAAGAATGCTATTATTTTCTGGTTTAAGTTATAAAAATGGATCATTATTCATGTAAGTTAGTTTTTTGTTTACAAACTGGTGTCACACAGTGACAGACTGCCATACTGTTAGGATGAGAGCCAATGTTTTTCCTTTTCCTGTAAATGCCTGAACATGACATAATTCTTATTAAAGACCATGGTGGTACTTTTCACAGCCTGAAAGGTTCTGTCGAGTATGTGTGTAGATTTCAAGAAAAAAACCTTCTCATCCTTTTCATTGAAACCTATGTTTTTCAAAATGCATTGGCTTGAGAAATCAAACACAACATGCCCATAGCAATTGATATCCTTTTACAAAAATAGATTTTTAATTGTGGCAGAATGTTAATTCACAGCAAAAAAATGAATTATTTATGAGATTAATTTGTGCAATTCATACCTATAAATAATATGGCAGTTGCTAAATAATTTGCAGAATGATAAGATGCAGACATCACAGTTAAACAATAAGAGAGTCACCAGCTGTGAAATACCCACTATCTGCTAGCATTCTGTCATGCACAAGCATTTACAGAAAATTATTTGTTGGGGGTGGAAAGTATTAGATCTGATACTCCGCTTCTTCTCATGGATAGCAGGAGAATACTTGTCAGTTGATTACTGTCTTCTACCCTATGTGAAAAGAAGCGATATTTCTTTAAATGTATAATGCAAAGTGACGTTACCAGCAGGCTACATAAAATCATGTGATGTAACCTGCCATAATATGATGCACATGACCGACTGTGTCACAAATTTAAAGAGATTTATTTTAGAACTGGTGAGAAAAAAAATATTGCCCCTCCTCCTCTTCAGTCAGTTGTCACTGATCTGTGTTTGCCTATAGCCAAATGAATACCTGGTAGTTCAATAAGTGTCTCTGAGAAATATACCATCTTACACTTACTGTAGCTATTATTATCACTTAAAAAGCTTCTGTCAAGTAGCTCATAGTTTTCTACCAACATTTTTCAATCTCTTCATTTCAAGCAAGCTCACAAATCTTGACAAAAAATTAATTATTCAGCCCTTGTGTCTTGGAAAACAGTTGTTTAATCACTTATGGCATTTTGAATTTGTTCTTTTTTCCTTTTCCCCCCTTGATTTCTCCACTCCAGAAAACATCAAGCATATACCTTATTTTAAGCATGTCTTAAATCCCGTCAAAGTCAACAGGGGTAATGTCTGAGTATGCCCTGGAGCTTTATTTTAAAACTGCATCACCTGGACATTCTGGTCATGGGCAGGGAAATATTGGCACCCCTTCTAAGGACAGGATTGTGTGCGGCAAATCATACCCTGCAAACATGGTAACTGTTTTATGCACAGTTTGGAAAAAGGGGCAGCTATGCAGAAGAGTAACAATCAACAAAGAAAACCCAAGAATCAAGAAGAAAAGACCTTATGCCAATGTCAGGAAATTCTTCCTGGCAGCTAATACATCAGTTTTGAAAGCCCACTTGCCTGAAAACATTGAAAACTTTTTCCACCTCTCAAGCCTTTCTTCCTAGGAGTAGTCTGCATCATTGCCTATATGGAGAAGTTTAAATAGCCTCGTGTGCCAAAATCTGCACAACCTGACACTGAAAATCGTCTAAAACACTAATCATATAGAACAGGTGACAGAGGGTTTGCACTTTAAAGTTGTCACACTATGGATATACAGAATAGGAAAAAGTCTAGAAAGTTAAAACAAGATTTGGAATCCCTAGTTGAAATGAATGTTTTAAAGTGCCCATGTTTACTTTCTTGTTAAGCTAATATGTTTGCTTCTGCTAGATGTAGCAGAAACTTATACGCTAACTTTTTTGCTACTTTAATCTAATATAGGAACTTTAAAACAAAACAAAAAAACCCCTTGGAGATGTAAGAGAATGGATGTTCATTGGAGTCTCCATTTGTAAAAGAACCTTGACTACATTTGCTCCTCCCTTGTCCTAACCTGCACAGCTGCACAAGGAAGGTAGGGAGGAAGGAGTAAAGTACTTCTTTTCCTTTGCTTCTCTGGGGTTGTGCCAGCTAATAAATGCCCTCTTTTTAAATCCTCTTCTTCCCATTGAAACAGCTGTTTTTCTACTAGTTATTTCTTTGGAGTCTTCCATAATCATTCAGAGTATGACAAAAGAAATTAAATTTCAACTACCTTTTTCTATCACTGAAATGCATGGAAATCATAAGTAGCAGTAGGTGGCAAGACTCCTATGTACGTCAACAACCCAAGATTTCATCACAGTCTCCTGTTGCACCAAACATATGTTGATGATAATTTCAGAAATACAACTTTCCCAGTATCTGGGAAATCTGGGACAGATTCCCAGTATTCTGTCTGACATCTGACATGTTCTGACACGCTAGGTCTTTGCAACTTGCAGAAACAAGGTCTTTCTCCGCACCTTGAAGATGAGACTTCTTCTCCCTTCTTTCCCCTCCCACATCCTTCCCTCCCCAGCAAAGATCAATTGGTAAAGAGTTTCACATCATGCTTTTCAGACTGATGAGATTTTACTGGTCCTTCATCTCCCAGCAAATGAAGAAAGGCCCTTTATGAAGAAAGAAACATGTATTTAAGATTACACTTTAAAGTGCAGATAATTTGAGTAACCAACATTTATACAACATTTCGTGCCATACAGAATGAATATGATCTGTTATAACAAAAGGCCTTCTTTGCCAGACCATGAAAGATATTAACACAGGTGTAATTTTAAGGTAGCATTTTTTGAGTAGAGGTAGGCAAAAGACGCACAGAAATGACAGCATATTAAAAAAAATCTTTTTTTCTTAATTCATTTTTCCTGGTTATAAGAAATAAGCTATAACAAAAATTCCCAGCAGAAAAGCAGAGATGGAGCAATTTTGTGATGAATGCATATTTCAGAAGTGAAATGGATGGGACTCTAACTGGAGCGTGTAGGAAGAATAAGCCAGTTGTAACACATTTTTAATGAATTTGTGGAAAGCACATTGATGTCATAATCACAATAGTGATATAAGAAGAGAAACTTGAGAAGACATGAAGAACTGACATTGCAGAAAAGTGACAAGGAGCAGGGTGGAATTTGGGGAAGAAGATCCCTCCTGGTAGCAGCCTCTTCCTTCCTTCCTCCCTCAAAGAACCAGCAGAAAAAGGGTTCTATAGATTACAAAGATTCCCAAACCTATCCTCAGAAAACAGTGCTGCTCTAATAACTGGATCCTTTAGTCACAGCTCGTTGCATGGAGCCAGCACAGGTGTCTTTCTTGCAATTCATATTATCATGAACAAAATCAGTGCAGATACCACTAATGAGAGAGAGAGAGAGAGAGAGAAAGGTGTGGATACACTCATAAAACTGCATGTTTATACAAATAGCATTAACCTACTTACTGAGTTTAGAAACATTATTTGAAAAAAGGGAAGGCAAAGATAGCAAGACTTTGAGATGGTAACTAAGTGGCACCTTGGTTTCAATTACAACACTAAATTAAAGCAGAAATCATGTAAGGAAAAAAACTGACCCATCTCGACATTAATTATAAAATCACAGAATCATGCAGGTTGGAAAGAAGCTCCAGAGGTCATCTAGTCCAACCTCCTGCTCAAAGCAGATCCAGTTAGACCAGGCTTGCTCAGGGTCATATCCAGTTGAGTTTCAAGTAGCTCCAAGGACAGAGAGTCCACAACCTCTCTAGGCTGCCTTTCCAATTTTTGACAGCTGTCATGGTGAAAAAAATTATATATCTGTATATCCAATCTGAATTTCCCATGTTCCCAGTTGTGTCTGTTGCCTCTTGTCCTATTGCTGTGTACATCTAAGTAGAGTCTGAGTTCATATTCTCTATATCCTCACATTCAGTAATTGTAAACATAAATCGTATTCTCACTGTCCCTTGTCACAACCTTATCCCAGGAATCCCAGACTGATAGGTAATACAAGAAAGTGAGCTAAGGCAGTGGTGTCAGTAAATGGCGGATGAAAAAACTGTGGAAGAAGCTGGTTAGTATCCGAAAATGTACTGAGCAAGATTCAGATGCTCTAGTGGTGAATGTTCAGCCTGCTGGGGCAGAGTGGAGATTGGAAATGGACAGACATGATGAGGAAGGAGGTCCCAAGTAGTTTGTCAGAGAGCAAATTGTAACAATAGGGAAGAAAAGGGCAAGGAAACTCAAAATGTTTATAAAAATGAGGCAGATTATGGCTACAAATAGAAGTCGCAGGTAACTACACACTTTGCCTCTTGCTCGCATGTTGTCTTACAACACGGCTGAGTTGTTCTAATGGATACACATGACAGATCTTTTTCCTGATTGACAGTGGTCAGTCAAGGCTAAAAATTCCTGTGACCCTGCTTCCAGGACTCACCTATGAGTACTGTTTCCTCATAAGCGGCTCATAAGTTGACCTTCATAAGTGGGTCATAAATTCCTATAGTGTGCATGTGACACCTATATTTCTTTTCCTGCTTCACTTTTCCCAAGCCCTACCAAAATGTCTTAGAACTATTTTTCTTTAATTTGAAAGGTGACTCTCCAATTTTATCCAGAATTTGAAAACAAGTAGATTTGCTGGTTGTGATATTATCAAGTAGTTTAGCAGAAACTGCAAGGATAGGAAGAGATCTGCTTGCTTACCAGTACCCCATATTTTTGTGATTTTACTTTTTTCCATTTAGGAATTCTGGTATACATTTACATGTTTTAGTAGGAAAAGGAAAACAAAGTAATTGCTTGTATACTGTTTGCTGCCCCATCTGCATTTGCCAACCTCCTCAAAAAACTCTGTTTCTTGCAAATGATCATTACATATGTAAATACAGGATCTACAGTAATTAGCTTCAAAACTTCAGTTCAACAAAATTACTTATGAATATTCCCACTACAGAAGTTATTTTATATAATGTGTAATTGACCACTGGTTTATCGAAGGGTTGCCCCCCTCTTGTGCTGCTCATACAAAACTCCTTTGTTCAGCGTACTGCTGCAGTTCAGTATTCTATTTTCTGTTTCATATTGTTCTGCTAGAATTAACTGAGGGAGTGTTTTGAGATCTTCTGCTGAAATGTGTTACAGAAATGCAAATAAACTACTACCTTATTATTAGATGTAGAGGCTGCTGTATAGCTCTTCCTGGCCATTACTTTTACTTTCTATGCCTACCAGTATGCACCCAGAGATTGATAGATGATGGTTTTATAATTCTTAAATACTTTTTGATATCCTAAACCTATAGAGCCTTCAGACATTTTGTTCAGGAGATTTGGAATACTTTGCCACTTGAAATAAAAGACCTTCAATTGGCAGGATTTTAAATCCAAACATTTAAGGCACTGATTTTATTTAGTTTTTCTAAAGTAACTGCTTTAGGAAATTGCATGCTACATTGCTAATTTTAACTTTATTCATTTTAAAGTGCTCCAGGATACTAGCACAAAGGGCACTGTAAAAATTGCATTGTGCTGCATTAGGTTTGAATAGGATGAGTTACAGACTGTTTGAGACTTTGAATTTCCAGAATTTAGTTATTACAATGCTTATAATACTAAAGGTTTCCTAGGTATGCATTTTATGTTTAGGGTTTTTTTCTTATTAATCACATCTTTTAAAGAAATATCTGCCTACATAATCTGTGACTATAAACTTAAAATATTTTCTATAGCAAACAAAACAGCTGTACAGAAAGATTTTACAGAACAGCTATTCACATCTATATAAATATCATTTAAAAAACAAATTTTCATTACCTTAATCACAGTGGAAATCCAGTTCTTATACAATGAATCTTTAAAATATTACCAATGTTAATTACTTTGCAATAGGATACTTCTTTTGCAATAGGATAAATATGCTCCCCTTGTATAACTCTGTGTATAGCATGCAAAAATCCATCTAAGCATTATATAGTGAGAGTAAATGGTTGGGTATTCAGAGTAACCAATGCAAAATGAAATAACTTTACATATTTTGGATTTTAGATCATTTTTAATTTAAGTGATTTGGAGGTTCATGCCCTATTACAGCACAATTAAACATAAAAATACCACAAAGATTGCAAACACTTTCCTTTGATGAGATTAAAAAATTATTCAGGACTATATCGTTATTGAATTCTGTAAAAACTTGCTTCATAATACTTTAAATTTTAAAATAATAATATGGTTCCATAGGTGTATTTTTCCCATAAATATCCCTTAAAAAATTAGATGGCATAGTGTGCAAATGTGAAAGATATTTAAAAGACTTTGATTTTTCCTCTATATTTTCCAACGGTTTGTCTCAATCTCATACATAATCTAGCATTCACTGAAAGTGATAAATATCTAACACAAGCAGGCATAGAATTACTTTAAAAGCGGTAAGCAAAACTTGAAAAATATTATGGGTTGAGAGGGAAAAATAATCAAAAGTATTCAAAAAGGTAAACATTAGCTTTGGAAGAATAAATGGAACTTTCCTTAATTGCTTTTTGAAGACCAGTGGAAAATATTCCTCACTCACCCAGTGGATTTTTTTTCCTACCTCTCAACAAGGGATAATTTGTGAAGGGATAAGTTAGTGTAGGGAAAACAAGGTGGATGAACTTTAAGCAACATTTTAATAGATATACCACCAAACTTCAGCAGGTCATTGGGGAGGCAGATCGATAGAATGTATGTTATCACTAACATCAAAAAGAATATATCTATCACAGAAAAAAAACAAACTATTTAAAAATTTAAAGCATTATCTATAGCATTTTTATTCAAAGCCTTTTTTTTTTTGAACAACCGTGTTTGCTTGCATGCTTCTTTGACAACAGTAAGTTTGGACTTAATTCCCACAACCCTTAGTCTCATCATCAAAGTACTGGGCTTTTTAAATTCCATCTGTAAATGGATTCGATATGCAGTTCAGTTCTCTTTAAAATACATATGCATTAAAATAAAGATATCTTAGCTCTAAAAAAGGGGTATGAGCAGTCACCCCAAAGCAAAATACAAAACAACAAAGTCAGGCAATGGTATACATTTTTACTCTTATGCTCTATACATTAAAATACATGATTATCACAAAAAAAAAATACACTGTATAACATTTATCTTATCCTATCTGCCTGAGCCAGATCTAAAAGAAATTGAAATCAATAGGTGTCTTTTCATTGGTCTCAATATTTCTTGGAGCAGGTCCTTTCTATATTTCCAGTGTCCTTCGTTCTTACACTATAGGTCCACCTTTTTCCTTCCTCATTGAGACCAAGGACAACAGCAGTTTGATCATCACTCACTTGTTCAGTGCCAAAGTACAGTAGGCACTGCACCGATGAACAGAAAGTGCAGAGTTTGCTGCAAGAGACCCATTGACTTGAACAGCACAGGGCCTATAAAGACTTTTCTAGCTTGTGAGTTTATTGCAAAACAAGACTTCTGTGCCAGAAAAAATATAGGCGAGAGCAGTCAATAACAGGGAGGTAACACAAACCGAAAGCATCTCCTAAAGATGTGAGTTACTGTGTTTGTAACATTCACATCCTGATGTTCATCAAGAGATCGTAAGACAGGGAGACGAGACTTTCTGAGTGAAATAACAAAACTGCAAATTTGTGACAATTCTGTGATAACCACTAGAGGTAATTAAGGTCTGTGATGTGTTCTACAGCTTTAGCTGTATAATAGTTTGATTAATTTAAATTAACTTAATCTAATAAACTAATTAAGCTTCCAGTAGTGAAATTTGAAGTGGGTTAGAAAAGAAGAAAACTGTTTCTCCTTTCTTGTAAGCTGTAAAATAGCTGCTCTTTTTATTTAATAAATTTAAATTTAAATATGTGAGAAATGTTTTTCATACCTTTGGGGAAAATCTCTCATAAAATATAGTCTGCTTTTTCAATAAAAAGTCAAATTTTGTATGGGAGGCAGATACCTTGAAAATAAAATGATTTAATTAATGCCTTGATTTTTCTATCAAAAAAGTTTTGATGTAGTATATTCAGTTTTATGTATATCAGCTTTTCCTGTATGTATCTGCACAAAACAGTTAACATTTACAATAAAATCATTTATGTTGGCTGCATTTAACATTTTTAAGTGTGAATTAGGCCAGAAGTTTTATTTGCTGTGGTTATTTAGGACTGGATTACAAAACATACCACTTTTTTCCCTTGGAGTTGGGATACAAGGTAGAATACTCCAATAAATTCACTGAAACACATTTATGATCAGAATTAAGTCCGAAATTTTCTCCCATGGAAAATTTCTCAACTTGGAGGGAAGATTTAAGAAATAGAACATTTTTTATATGGAAATCCTGCCACAGTATCTGCTAAGAGTTGTGCTCCAAGTCTCCTTTGCTGGGTGTTGCATGGTCAAAATATTAAATGTACAATAATAGTCCTTCTCAGATAATCTGCCTAAAGAAAATCCCTGGAGGATGTAATGTAGCTAGGGAATGCAGCCCATTCACTAATACAAAGAGATGGGGAAAAATGACTTACAGTTCTACTAATCACCATGCCAAAAGTACCAGTATGGAAGCATTCCAGTTTTCTGATACTTGGTTTTGAAACTATTTTTTAATACCAAAAGCAGATATCTTTCATGAATAAAGAAATGGGTTTAGCTCAAAACCCAGTTAGCGATTGAAAACAAAAAACAAACAGTGAAATACATAACTCCTCACACTCCTCTGACCCAAGTCTCTCTTCATAGCTGGTGAGAACAACAGTCACCTCTAAGCCACAATTCCTCTAAAACAGGTCAGGTGAATTGCATCCAAAAGGCATCTGTCACTCTCCATTGACTCCCAGCAATCTTGAGGAAATTCACTGAGATGTAGATCTCTGATACTAGATGAGATCAATCCCAACCCTGGTCTTTAGTCACATATATTATAGAATGTTGTGCTAGTGGCAGGAGAGAAAAGGGAAAGAGCCTGTTGTTCCGTTCTTCTAAGTTGTACGATATTTCTCACAGATCTTCTACGGCAGGGTACGGCTCATTGCCATGCTAGGGTCGGATATGACTGATAGACTCCTGTTCTTGTTCTGCAGTGATAACATGCAGCCCCTGGAACGTTGCACTGATGGTTCACAGAGCATCAGCTGCAGCAGCAGCATTGTATACGGTACAAGCCACTGATAGCTGAATGAGTTTGAGCCAGTTTAAGGTTTTATTTCACATAAATTGTCAGTTCTCTCTTTAGGAATTTACTGGCACCTGTCATTTCACTAGGTGCTCAGATTTCAAGGATGTCCAAAAAAAAGTGCCTTGGAAATGAAGAGAGTTCTGGAAGGGCTGCAAGGAAAATCACAGCCTTTTATTTTGCCATAGAGGAAGTCAAGCACGATAAAAACAAAGTAATCAGCCAGCATTGCTTTTGTCTTACACATTTAGGTAAGACAGTGTAATCACCTTAAGTACAGACCTATTGGTGCCATTCCTTTAAGGGCATAGTCAAATGAGTGGCTCCAGCTCCTACAAATTCAGATTAGGCAATTTTTTTCCTCTCACTCCTGAGCTCTTTTCATCCACACCTTGATGCTATTTCACAGTATGATTGCTGAATCTCCTTTAGGAGACTTTCACACTATTTTCTGAAGAATGGTGAAACAGAAATTTTCCGTCACATTTCTTCTCTGTACTTTCCTCTCCCTCCCACAAAAATTTCATCAAAGTCACACTTACATATTATAAAAGATCACAACACAGTAGTCTTGTTCTGAATAGGATTTTTGGCTGAATATCCATGTTCAGCTCAGCGAAGTAAATATTAAAATTATGTATGTACCTTTTGATATATTCCTGTAATTCTAATTAATTAAACTGAAATTGTATGTGAGTTTCAAAAAATGTCAGCCTGTGGTCTGTATTCACATCTCAGCTACAACACTTTAAATCTACAGTGACTCCTTTGAAGTCAATGGATTCAGTCCAGTGTAAATGAGATCAGAGTCTACTCTGTGATCCTAAAGATTCTTCTAGCTAGAAGGACTCCATCTGTAATTTTACTTTGTTGCACATTACAGTTCAGGCATTCAATTTTGCTGCAAAAACCCATTCTCAGAGCAGGAGTAGAACACCCACTGTTCAGGTTCTTCACACCTAAACCACTAGCATAAACTCTACTACTTTTCCCCCTGTTGAACTTTGCATTCCTTTCTTTAAACCAATATTTCAGTAAAAGAATTTAGGGATATTTTGACATCAAAATATGTAAAAAAAAGACAAGTGAAACAAAATTCTGAGGCACAGTAGATACTTGTGAAGACAAGCATTAGTCAATAAGTACATTTTAAATGCTTTCAACACCACCAATCAGCTGTTCTCACGCCTATACAATTCAAACCATAGAAAACAGGGCTGCAAAGATCTGGAGAGGTCATTGAGTTTGTCCCTCACTGCAAAGGAGAGTTCATCTCTATATTAGATCATTTCTCTCAATGCCTAGGAAGATCAACTAGGACATTTAATATAGCTTTCTTGATATAGCTTTTCTTTACCACAGCATGAAGGTATGCAGAAAGTCCCATTTTTAATACTTCCAGGAACCCAGTCCTACCATAAAATGATATGGTTAATAAACATATTTGTGGCATATAAAATGCTAGATATATGAATGCAAATGAAATATTAGATGCCTGAAAGATTGTTGGTGTGTGCAAGTTCCAGTTTGCAAATTTCTGTATCTGCACATAAGGCCTGATTCAGCACCCACTGAAATCAGTAGGAACCTTCCCATTAACATTCATGGACTTTGGAGCATGCCGTTAACCAGCCCCTGTCCGGAATAATTGTATGCACAACTGTAAGTGTATAATACTTCATACAAATTTGAAAACATATAGTTCATTTATTTGAAAATCTGGTCCACAAATGAACGCAAAACAGCATAAGTATTTGAAGAAAATTTCTCCAGCTAAATTAAAGCAGCTTTCTTAAGAAACCTATTAATTAATATCATCACTGATAAATGTAAGAGTGTTTTCCCCTCTTCTCTCACACAATTTCATTGCATAGTATTTCATACACCTGAATAACCAGCAGTTTCTTCATGCAGCTCTAAAAACAGCTCTTAAGAAGGCTACAAGGACAACTCACATAAAAAATTTAGACATCTTCAGAGAACCTTTAAAAACACTAAAGCTTTATTTTACTTGTGTTTCTTGACCAACAACCTTTTACCATTCTGAATATTTGCTGTACAATGGAGATTATATTAGTTACCCCTCAGACTCTAACTTATCTTTTACTGTGAACCTCTTAGGCAGTGCATTCACATTTCATGTCCTTTCACAGTGCAGTTCACTTGGAGACAAAAGCAAGAGGAATTTGTTTCACTTGAGCTATTCCTTTTTAACAGACACTTTCCAGCTCACTTGCAGAAGCCGCCAAAAGGGAAATCAAGGATTGAGATCAGTATTTTTTTCCAAGATCTTAAAGACCAGTAAGGTTGTGGGGCTTTTTTAATTTATTTATCATTGATCAGAGTATCATTAAAATATTTGCTAATTGAGGTACTGTGTTCAATCGGACAGACTTAACAAATACCTCTAATTGCACAGTCTTCCAAGATGTCATCATCAGATCTTAAATTTGTCCTGTTTGAAATTGCTTCCAAGTTTGACACTTATCCAACAACTGCTATTGAATTAATTCATTTGTTTTGCTAGAAAAACAATAAAAGACTAATTATGTGAGACTAATTATTGGTCTCAGGCTAGGCATTCTAGACACATAGATGAAATTTTATCTGTTTACATGCTACCCAAATCTAGTGTTATTGTAGAGGCAATATGTTGTAGAGGAAATGTTTCATCCAAATATTTTTAAATATATTACTAAAAATATCAATGGTAAATATTCCTTTAAACCCTTCATATGTATGTTGCTTACACATAATAAAACATGAAATCCCACCCAGTCAGAATTTAACCAATTTAAAATTGTACATGGACTTTTAACTATTTATTTTATATTATATACTACATAATGCCTGAATTATATATTATCTAAAGGCCTCAAAGATGATTACTGCCTTGCTATACAAAACAATTTATAAGCAGAGGTGGACCCAGTCACTGATTCAAAACCTCAGTGTCAGGGGCCTATTTCATCAAGAACTTCTGGTGCACCTTTTGGCTATGGCTTTCCATTACAGAACCACTGAAAACATATGGCAATTATTCTATGCCTCTTTCTACCCTATCTGTAGCCCTTGCACAAAATCTGATCACAAAGAGACTTCTTGTACTCTTGAAGCCCAAAGGTTCAATTGTTTCCCTTGTCTCTAAATAGGGAAGAAGGGAAGTAAAGGCACTGTCCAACATAAGTCTTAGTAGAGAAGTACAAGTAGAGAATAGACAAAGCACTGTACCAACTCCAAAGGTTGTGCTACAGCTATTTTCACAGTACATTCTCCAAAGCTCCAAGAGATAATGACCTACCTCCAGGCACTCTTCTTAGCAAGAGCTGATCCACTGGCTAAAAACCGTTATCAAGGTCATAACTTGCAAAAGCACTTTGATATTTTCTGGGTTAAAACATTCTATATAAATGTACAATATTTTCAGAATTATCAAGCAACAACAGGAGCAGAGCTAGAAAATTACTTAAAGGTCAAATACACAGCCCTGTTGCGCCTCTGTCATGTTTTGTCAGAAGAGAGTGAAATAATCATTTGTTCTGCACATTTTACAGTTACTGAATCTTTCTTTCAAGAGTGAACCATTATGAACTGGTTTTGGATCTATATTACTGTGAATATGTAGATCAAAAAAATTTTACAGAACATAATGGTGACAATATTTGAAAATATAATGTATTCTTTGAAAAAGAGTGTAAGTACTTAACACAATATGTTTCCAAAATTTATTTTAAGATTTGAGACCAGATTGTACAAGATGGATTTCAGCAGTGGAAAATATTATCACTGGCATCTCTTCCAAACTGCGATGATGGATTTTCTCTGGTAGAGGTCTGCACTGAGCACTACTGTCAACATTCCCACCACAGAAAATACTTCCCAAACTGGCTCCAATCGTCTAAGACCTACACAAGGGACAAGGCCACCTATGGGGATCTTTACCTTAATACTGGCATTGGGCCTAAGCCTTGATTTAAGTTCCCAGGCAACAGATCTATTAAAGCTATATTACTAAGGTTCACACTGCCTCTGAAAGCTTTATTAAATGATTATTTCACAGCATGGAGGGAAATCTATTGAAAATTAATATGCAGCATCAGACAGTCATGGCTCATAGCTGAGATATTCTCTTTCTGTCAAAAATCAGAATTTTCCAAATAAGAAAGTATGAGTGAAATTCCTCTCATTAGCTTTATTCATCTAATCTGACTTCTAGGGCTATAGTCAATGGAGAGAAATAGGCATTTCCGAAGTTGATTTTGTCTTCCTTCTATCATAAAAGAGGAGTCTTGGATAGGATGGATTGCCTTCTGGAAGTGCCCTTGTGTTTCTGCTGACAATAGAAGGAACCCAGCTGACTAGCCAAAGTGGCTGAAGTTAAACAAGATGAACCCTATCTTATGAGAATGGAATAATATTAGATGTATCCATTCAACCCATGAGATTCTGACAGACTAAATGAGACATCTCAAGTACGTACAAGATTTAATATATTAGATTATTCTGTTTGAAGACAACAATTTAAGGCAAATAATATCAACTGAAATCATTCCCACACTTATTTCATCAGAAGAATTGTTCAAAAACTAGTTAATTAGCTAAAATTCTACAGTGTTGCTGCAGTCGCACAAATTTTTTTCTATAAAAACACAATTACATGTTTTATGGAGGTGATCTTTAATGAACAGTTAAGACCTCTAAATAATTTAAGGATATAATTTAATCTTTACAAAATTTGTCACTTTGCCATTGCTAAGCAATGTAATAATTTGGATCATACAGTCCTAAAGTTATGAACGATTAAATGAATGGGCCAGTTCTCTTGCTTATTCAGTTAATTTGAGAGGTTAACAGAGGAACAGCAGGATTAGTGGCTGTTCCCCTACAGAGCACCAACCGGCATTCCACTGTTTACTGACAATTTTCTCCTTTACTCTTCACTTTTTGATATATTTCTAGACCTGAAACTTATACTTGTGACAGTGCTTGTGATAACTCATGACTACCCTAGTTCTGAAAGACTTCCATACTTTTCCATCTGGTGAATAACATGCATTTACGCTAGATTTTTAAAGGCAAAAATATGTCCTGTAGTAAATAAGATTCACCTTTTCTCAGAAACTCATCCATACCATCTTACTGATGCTGAAATGCCAGGGAATTTCCCTTACACAAAGCTCATTTACATTAATGAAGTCCAGACTTTTTCAGGTAGGCCAAACAATAACAGGCCCCAAAAGTTTAAATAATCTACAAAACCATGCACAGGAAACCAGTCTTTTATCTACTCAGTGACAAAGTATTTTGTAGAGTATTTAGCTTGGGTTGGTTCAAATCTCTGTTACTTAAAATGAAGAAATGACAATCTTCAGAGTTTCTAGGCTAATAGTGGAAAAATACTGGATAAAAGATAGGCACACATTACAAAGTTTTTGAGACAGGTTGAACTAGTGTAAAATAAGTATCTCTGTTACAAAACTTGATGGTCTGAAGGGTCAAGTTTTGGCTATGTAAGATGCATAGAACATGTTACAGTCTGACAATTTGAATTGATTTTATAGCTTTTCTTGACAACCTTTGAAGAAAAATAAATTTTGTTATACATAAAAGAAGATATTAAGACATACACCTAATCTGTCAAACATCCATGTAAAATATCTTACTTTATTTGTTACTAATCATTCCTTCATTTTAACTAGTCTGGTGACCCATCTAATTATAATATTTTGTTAATGAAGCACATGATTAACAAAAATGAAAAACGGAGGGAACAGTTAAAATCTGTAGCCTGCCACATAATGATAAAGTATATTTTTTCTATTGTCAAAAAAGTAATTTTTATTAACAAATATAATTTTTTCACTGAAAATGCGTGCTTATTCCTGTCTATCTAAACATACAAGTCATTTTTATTCACTGGAGCTTTCATAACCCAAGCAGTCACTGTTTCCAACTTGCAAAAATTTGCCCACATGTTTAGAGAACTCAAAAAGTTTCTAAAAAAGACCAGCAATAACAATTACATAATTTACAATGTAGAGTTATTGCTTATTTGTCAGTTTTGGTAAACTGCTTTATGGTTTAAATTGGCATTGCCTGATTGTCTGCTTACTGAAAATAATTTGAACTACATGGTGCTCCCTGTCCTCAAACTAATGTCACCAGCAAGGGAATTTCTTGTATCTTCTCCAGAAAATTCCTGATGTATTTTTGTAGCTGAGAAAGTTGCATTTTTATAAGAGACTTTGTTACTGAAAAATGCTAAAAAACATAAAAATGTGTGAATTCAGAACGTGAGACAGTATACATGAAAGTAAAGCACTGAACAAATGCCTTTAAAAAGTAGAGATAGAAAAATGGTGAAAAAAAATCTTTTAAATGGTGTTTTCTTTCACCAAAGAAATTCAACAGGTTTGGGCAGGGTTTGTCATGCTTATCAAGATATTAATTCTGTTAGGTTTGCAGAACTTTAATTCAGTAAGCAAATATTATTTTAATAAGTATTCACTAATAAACAGCTCAAGCTGGAAGTAGCTTCCAGTTACTTGCAAAAAAGCAAGAAGGCAGTGTCCACCACCTTGACTGAAGAACTAAAGAAGAAAATTAGGTTTTAATTTTAAAACAGTTTAAAATATCATAATGGCAAATAAGTGAAAGAAAAGCAAAAATACATTTAAAAAGAGGCAAGATGTAATACTGATGTAACACCGATGTTTTATGACATCTGCCTAATAAAAGGCTGATATTTGCCAACTGGAAGATAAAAGATAGCAACTTACTTAAATTGAAAAACCTGAAGGAGCTTCAGGCCAATTTTCAACAATGACTTAAGCTCCATGTGATCTATCCACAGTGGCTTCAAAAAGATCCTTTATAAATGGTATGGGGCATTATGCAGGTGCCCTCCTATGACAAAACACTGAAATAACTTTGAGTTATGAGAGTGACTGGTTGATGACTTCTGCTTTAAACAGTTTACAGACAATTAAGGTGAAATTTTATGTTCTATCTTCAACAATGCACAGCTTTCAACCCAGAGAGGGGCTGAAAAAGACTTTAAGACACCATACAAATTACAGTATATTAGAAAAGAAATGTCATCTCTTCTTTGATAATTAGTCTGCTGTAACTTTTGGTGAGCATCTCTTCTGCTTACCTATTGTTTGGTAAACAAACTTTTAATATACTTTTTAGTAAGTGTTGAACCTTCACTCTTAAATGACAAATTCTTACTTTTTTATCAAACTTTAGAAAAAACTTAAAGCATGACCATAAATATTGTCAGATGAAGTGCCCTAAATGGAATACAACATGGAAAGCAGAAGAATTTACTAGTCTTCTACCACATAAACATTCATTTGGTTGCAGTGGATATATCAAGATTTTCAAGCTATTTTTCTAAATTCTTCTTGTATTATGAGTCTCATTAAGTCTACCCAAAGTGTGCCTACAAAATACTTTTATTATTACAAATTATACACAATTTGTCTGACAAAGAAACAAATAGTTTCTTCCAGAACTCTTTCATATTCATAGTAGTGGTGTTTAAAAATTATAGACAGGGTACAATTTTGCTCAAAATTACTATGTTTTATTCTCTCTTGAAAATACACCTGTGGAATCTTCAACGTGCACAGACTATTCTCATCTCCTTATGCTGACACTTTCAATTTTGTGACCATCTGGACAGTCATATGCCTAGAGCACCACAATCGCATGACAAAGTCATAGTTATAGTGTGACTTTCTGGGACCTTTGAGGACATAGACTTTGTAGGTTTTGCCTACCCTGTTTTGAGAAAAATACAAAAAGATCTTTATCAGAGATGTAAAATGACTCTCTATGCACATTTAAGTGTCATATTTCACTTATCTACTTTCAGGGATTGCCAGCTTTTACTGGAGTAATTACAGTTTATCATCTTAAAAGTATAAACATCTGAGAAGCACATGTCATGAAAAAAAAAAACAGTTAATTGATGTCAAAATATTCATTATTTTATAAAGCAGAAATCAAAAAAGCAAACAACTGCACAAATAAAAGCAATTGAAGCCAGATAGCATAGAAAAGATAGGTACTACTGACCAAAAGAATAGGCATTTGACAAACTGTACACTAGCTAACATCAATAAGCCGTT
Organism: Apteryx rowi; assembly: GCF_003343035.1. Classification (NCBI taxonomy): domain Eukaryota; kingdom Metazoa; phylum Chordata; class Aves; order Apterygiformes; family Apterygidae; genus Apteryx; species Apteryx rowi. The sequence continues at coordinate 25,853 of NW_020451180.1, forward strand.
GGTAAAATAGAGCAGTCTCCCACTTCTTTAAAATCTTTTTTTTTCCCCTAACCTGAAGAGTTACCATGTCTGAGTAATAATAACATGGCTTTATTCCACAGAGCCAGTCCTTTTGAATATTCTGAACTGGATATGTTGAGTTCAGTAAGGGGGGAAAAAAAAAGTTTTATGCTTTTTATTGCAGCTAGACCTGCAAAACCAGCCCAGCTGAGAAAGATGTATTCTATTCCTTCTTGTTCATCTTCAAAAGAATTCTTTAAAATGCCAATGAAAAAAATGCCTAGTTGTCATAGGTCATTAAGTGTAGAAGTTCCCAGGCACGAACTGTGCTAAAGAAGCAGGATTTGCTGCCTGTATATATGCTTGCAGGACAGCTGCCTCATAAATAACTTGGGAGCAAGACATACCTTCCGTGAATCAAGCATAGAAGGGGACACACATCATGTACTGAGAAGTAGCTCACATCCTTAAAATCACTTCAGTGGAGCCGTACACTGGCCTTTTTCAGTCCAGACCCCAGAGGCTCTGAAGCAGCTGAGGCAACCCCAAAATCATGTCTATTATGGGCAACTTCAGGCCAGGCCTCGGTGTTCAGGCTGCTCCATGCCATCCCCGTACCATCCTGTGTCCACATAGTCAGCAGTGCTGAATGTGGACTCCCCTTGCTATCAGAGAGAACTGTTGGCAAAACACTTTCTCCTGAAGTACATTGTTGACATGGGAATTTGTTTTCCCCATTGATTTGCCACAACTTTGATTGGCTAGGTTTCAGTATTTTCTTGGGACATCTTTAGCACCACTCTGAGCACCCTTAGTTAGAGGTATGTATATTTATTATGGATTACTTTTTATTATATTTGTTGTCAAATTTTTATCTGTGGTATAAACTGAGATGATGGTTGTTAATGTCAAGATGGTTATGGAGCAAGCAGTGTCTGGAATGGGCACCTATTGAGATTTTCATCAATCAAAAATAAATATTTTTCAAACCACAAATGCACCTCCATACAACATGTGATTTTCTCTGCATTTTATAACATGAACTACTTACTTGTCATTTTAAAAACTTGTTTTAATTGATTTTCAGATTTCAAGCATCATCTACAAGGGCCTATTTTTATTTTATTGCTCTGGCTTCTACTTTATTGTTTCATTTTATGTTAGTCTGTTGAGATCTCTTTATATGAGGTATTTTCTTCTTAGCCATATTTTATTGAAATGTCAACTAGCACTAGATCTCTTCCATGTGTTTTTGAAACTTAGAAATAGCTTGGCTCTTACATGATACTTTAATAATGTTGCCAATCCTCTGATAAGTTGTTCACATCAGATATTTAGCCCCAATACCTAATGCTTGAGAATCTACATCGATTCTCTTCATGTTCTGCCTGTTCATTCCAAGATTTATGAATATTAAGTTGTGCTTGCCCCAAAGCAAAAGTATACTCACTGAGATATTTGCTGAGATCAGGAGTCTCTCTGCCCCATTTTTAAAACAAAGGCATTAATAAGGAAGCACTATAAAATGTACAACACTGAAAAAAATAGGAAAATTCAGTATTCTTAATAAAGCGAGGAAAAAAAAATCAAATTCAAAGAACCCTATCTGAGCTACCCTAAATAATGCAAAAGAGTAACAATTTATGACACTTGTACAGGATTATGTCTGGTAAGAAGTGTAAATAAACCTTGAGTTCTGAAACTGTTACCATTATTGTTAAAAGCAGTTGTTACCTAGGGTAAAAAGATGATCATTCTCTATCATTTTAACCCTTACGAACATGTGAGCAGTTACAGTATGCAGCATCTACTAAGTCCAGGCAGACACAATGATAATGGTTGTGTTGTTACTTAGTGAGCACATCATTAACTAGTTTTCAAAGCACAAAATGCAGGAAGTAGAAGACTTACGCAGAGGGTTCCTTCCATGAGCACTGCAGGTTTGTGAAATTCATCACGAAAACTGGGTATATAACTTTAAGGCGCTATATTGAGCAACCACACTACCCAAGGTCTTAACTACTAGTGAATCATTTTGGATTTTGCACCAAGCCAACAACTTACCAAGCTGTTATGAAATAAGTGACAAGAGTAGTCAAGTGCGCACTGTAATCCTGAACAGGTATTTACACAGGTACATCTTTAGATGCTAAAAGTACTTTCAGAATGATTAACTGAGCTTTTTAACTTTAAATGTGTACATAAAAACATTTTATTTTAAACTTCAAAAAATGACATTTTTTAATGGTTACTTTTCTTAAATTCTGTTCCAAATGCTTTCAGTTTCCTTGGATATTTGGTCCATTTTTATGCAGGTATGAAAATAAGGAACTTATTTCAAGCAAGCTGAAATTGATACAAATGAGAAGGAAAGAAATCACAGAAAAAAATGTAAGTAAGGATGGATTACTGATTTATCAACAGGTGGAATAAACATGTTATGACAAAAGCATTTCTTTGAGAGAATTACTGAACCAAAATAATTCTAATCATTCCTGTAGGCTTATATTAAGTTATTCAAGGTTCACGTTATAAAATGTGACTACATAATATTATTTCTGACCCTCTGTTTGTAATTACATCACATTCAGTTTTATATATTAAATAGTCTGCTGGCTGCTCCTTAGAAAATAATAAATTGCTTAATTTTAAGAGCAGCCCCACATGGTTAAGATAATTCAAGAGATACAACTGAGTAATATAATTCATCTTTTTTTTTCACTCAAACCTTTATATTAAGCTAAAAATAGAGCTCTACTCTGTTTATTACAGTAAATATTCATATTGAAATCAATGATATATGAGATCTCATATCTCATTGTGATTATTTTTGAGCAATTTCTTCCTACTGTGATGCATATTGTTATTCCATATATCCTAACACATTGTGCATGAAATAAGATGTTGGTATCTCTCTGTGCAGGCTCAATATGGCTTCTATTGGATTAAAATTAAGATGGTGGAGAAATACAAAAAGCCAAGGCATCCCTTGAATACAGAAAGCTCACCTTGTGTGGTAGAAACCTCGCTTCACCACCAGCATCAGGGCTGACACAAGGGACATTTCAGGATAATGCTCTTTTGCGCCACACTGGCAGAAAGAAGAAACTCCCTGTTTTGAAGAAGCGGCAGAGAAATTTATTCTTCTTTTTACTTGTAATAGCTATCTAGGGCATTATACAGCTTCCCTGATAGCATTAATCTTTCCGCTTTCTGCATTCCTCAGGGCACAGGGCTGTGATGACTTTTCACTTTCAAGACTCCCCACCCTTCACTCTGCTTTGATTATCTTCAGACTGGATTACTATATTGTAGCCTACCTATGGTAACAGTTGCAAGTTTCTGTGAGGTTTTCAGGCCATACAGAACACAGCCAAAATCAAAGTTCAGGTCCCTTTTTCCCCCTTTGCTCTCTCTCTACAAGGACGTCACTCCCTGTTCCCATCAGCAGTCCAAGCATTACAGTAGCAACCAGAAATCCTGCCCTTCCTTATTTAACGCAAAACCAAAAAACTCATCCCAAAACAAAACAAAACAAAAAAACCCCAACCTTTTTCCCCAGGAGCTTGTAATGCTATTTCTTATTTATATTACCCTTAAATTCCTTCTGAATACTCATACAAATATATGTAAGTTAACTCTACACATATTCCTGATGAAAACTGAGTCATGAATCACCAGCCTGAATGATCAGAAACAAACATTATCGGTCCTCAAACCCAAAACTCAGTTAATAGATGCAAAGAGGAGACAACCTGTGGTAGTTGCCCCTAATCACAGACAAACAGATTCTGCCACTGATACCTCACACTCGTTCCTCCCTCTTTAGCATTTTTCATTTCAGTGAAACTTGTAACTTAAGTGCAACTGACCTCTGCCAATGTAACATGCACTTTCAGTTTCTAAAGATCTGTAAGGAAACAGCCATCCTGCAGAGATGCTGAAATGTAACACAAAGTGCATAAAGACAGAGAATATTGTTGACAAAAGTAAAATAATATTCCCACTATCATTACCATAGCAGACACCATATTATTTACCAATGTAGTAAAACCATGTTAGTGAAGTGGGTGAGGGGCAACTGAAAAGATTTAGTGACAGTACTGTGTGCATATGCATTTCTTATTATTCAGAAAAGAAAGAACAGAAAGTTGGAGGAAATGTATTTATGAAAATCCCTGGTGAATAATATATTAATTATCAAAAAGGGCTTAGCCAAAACACTCAGACAATTTATATAGCACATCAGACAAAATATGCCAGCTATTCAAAAATCAAGGCAGATGAGATTAGACTCGTGCAGGTTGTCTCACTGACATGCAGCATTCTAGACAAGCAAGCGAACATGCTACTAGACAAGCCAGTAAACATATTACACAAGAACCTACACAAACTACAAAATGATCAAAGACTGCTTCAATATCATAATGTAAAATTGTAAAGGAAAGGCAGAGAGGATGATAAAAAGAAGCAGATCTCTTTGAAATGCAAGTCAAGAGAAAAAAAGTGACAGGCTCATAACATTTTCAGATGAGGATTTAAGATTATGGCACCTTCCGCAAGAACAACGTAAGAAGTGAACGCAAGTATACATAGCATTTAAGACAACAAGTTTAGCATAATTTTGACAAACTATATTACTTCACTATTACAGGACAACTCAGCTAGTTCCAGAAAAGAAGACATCCAAGTACAGAGGGAGGTAAGGCCTAATTAAATAGAGAACAATAATGTTAAAAAAAGTCAGGAGTGGTTTTCTATCCCCAATATAGAAATTGCAGAGAAAATCTATAAAATAACAGGATTGGGCTCTACTGATTTCCCAGCAGTCTTTCCAAAAGGCTGCTGCAAAAGTTCTTTCTCTTTTGGTAGTTTTGTGATGAGCAGTCATTAACTCAAGTTTAAGTGAAAAGAGAGTTTCACAATTGCAAAACCAACAGCTGCAGTACCACCAGCTTTTAAAAGCCACCACTTGCAGCACTGACCGTGGGAAGTCTCATGCAAGATTAAGACTCCAGCTGCAGGAAACCATGTGTTTTTATTTAACTGACTACAAAACTTCTCTCACTCATTGTTGAACTACAGGTTGCAGGAAGAACAATTTTCTTCTTCAACTGGAAAAGTACCCAAGTTCCAGTTAACTCCTGCTGGAGAGACTGGCTGACCAGCCATGCTGTGATGAAAAGAATAAAGGCAGAAGCTCTGTACAAACGGACAAGAGACAGTCATGAACAGCCACAAAGAAGACAGGCCAAAACACTTCTCAGTGTGATAAAGGAGGGAAGAAAAAAAAAAAAAGAAGAAGATAAATACAATAAAGAAACACAGCCAAGTTATACTGGAAAGAGCAAAATCAAACACACTGTTAAACCATCTGTGGGCAAAACACACTTTTCATATAATGGGGAAAGGGTGGGTGCCCCACAAGTCTTATAATTTTTCTATTTTTGAAATAGCACCTATCTTCTTGCAAAAAATCATCAGTAAAATCAAAGGAGAATTGGGAAATTTTCCAGTTTTTCTTGTATTCTCAGTCTGGCTACTGCCTACAGTACTTCTGTAATATAAATCTCCATTCTGATAAGTAACAAAACACCAAGTAGCAGGTTTAAAAATGCTTCTAGAAGTATAAGCTAATTCTCTGGTCCCACTGAGTTAAGACAGTCTAGGATATAAACACAACACTATACACCATAAAGAGTCACAGGTATCATATATACCTACAAAGTCGTAGGTTCAGTATTAGGATCTGCTTAAGCCCATGGTAAGTAACAGACATTTTGAATTAAGCGGAAAACAGAAAGTGAAAAAATTACTTCATGACCAACCTTATGTAGACAGACTGGCAGACAGACTTCAGAGTACAAGCTTCTGCACATAGCCTTTCGTGTCCACAAGCACATGATACAAATACTTCAGGATAATCATTAGTTAGCAAGATTTTTTTTTTCTCAAGATGAAATATTATCTCTTTGACTCTTAGCTCCCAATCACTTTAGTGAACACTAGCTCAAGCCCAAAATAACTGCAATAAAAAAATCAAAGGAAGAGAAAAATGAGATATTTACAAGCATGTGCACTGATGAAGCTAAAGCGGGAGAAGAAAATAAGATGTAGCAGATTTTCTCTTAGTAACAGGTGGTGGGATAGATGGTGTAAGCCCCATGATGAGGAAGGCAACCGGGCCCACATAAGCTCCATCATTCACAACTCTGATTTATGTCAGGGAGCAAAACTACAAGCAAATTTAAACAGGAAGATCAATTTAAGCCAGTCATATACCACTGAAAACTGACTGAAAAACTGAGAAAAAGAAACACAGTAGGATGTACATAGTTATTCAAAAAGAAACATTTTTTGTTTCAGGAAGAGCAGAGATTTACTTCTGCTGTGTATTTGCTTTGTATGAAGAGTGGTGGTTTGCTGGTGCATACTGGGATGGGGGGGAGAGATGAAAAGGTGTTCAGGTTATTAAAATGTGTTTATGAGAAAATGCGTGGCTTTGGTCCAATAGCCTTCTTGTTTACTCAGCATGATCTTAATACAGTCCTACACAAAGCTGTTCCTACAGAAGAATGTTGTGTCTTTAATGGCTAAGACTTTTGCATTTATTGTTGGGTTTTGCAGGTCAAGGGGAATGATTGTGGGATCTTCATTTTTCCTCATTTTGAGCACAAGAAAGGCAAATGTTCATAATTCTTCATTTCCGTGGAATCCAAAAAAAAATGTTTTTCTCCAGTTTAGCTGGTATTGTGAATGATTCTTTTGCGTAGCTCCACAAGCTACTCCTGTACTAGGAACAGAAGAACAAGTTAAGAAAATGATAAGAGAAGTGCCTAGGGAAGACAGCACTGCACTGTACATTATAAAGATCAGAGGGAGCCCAGAAGCAGAACTAGAAAAAACTCCGCTCACAACATGTACTGTAGTGCAGAAATTCCCAGAAAACTCAAATACCACCATTGTCATTTTTCAAATCAAGAAAGCTGGGGAAAAAATTACAAAAGGGACCTGTTAAACTACAATCTTATGAGTTGCTTCTATGGAAAGATTTTACTTAGACATTTGACCTTAAACAACAAATACAGTAGATTTTAAGTCCAATCAAGATACTATCAGCCCTTGAATCCAGTACTTAGTCAGAAACATTCTCCATATACGGTGAACAAAGCTATTAAATATGCATATTTAATTTCCTTTTGTGGAAGGAATTCAGTGAAACAAAAGCATAAAAGAGCTTTAAATCTAAGCCAAAAACAGAAATTTGGTTAGGAAGAGTTTGGAGAAGCATATTCTTCCCCAAAATTTTATTGTCGTTGAGGAGTAAATATTAAGTGAGAGAAGTAAAGGATGTGTCCAAACCACAGAACATAACAGAAATGTTTGTAAATATGTTTGTAAATGTTAATGTTTGTAAATATAAAATATAAATCCCCCGATTGCATTGCTCTTTTCTCACTCACTGACAACCTTAGTTAATACAAGAAGTGACAGAACATGTTTTCTTGAGATGTATACTATATCTATGACTGTAAGAGATAGCACCAAGAACAGAAACCAAGTGACTAGGTCCTTAGAAATAGAAATCAATTTGAGAAAAATGGTACTAGTGCTTTTAATAACTAACTGGAATATAGAACAAATAAGAAATATACTTGGAAATAGACAGAAAACAGAAATATTCAAGATCAGTCAGTAAACTGAATGACTTTTAAGACCATTTAGAAAACCTGAAACAGACGTCTACACTGAGTCTGGTTTTACTGTAGATAAATTACTGATCAATAATCTGAGATCCAGTACGCTGAGGTTTATTTACATTCTTTTGGGATTACTTCGAGATGACACTCCTTTGAGCAGCATGCTGGCATAACAAGAAGGAGGAGCAGGCCTCAGATAGTGTAAACTACAAAAGAAATAAAGATAAGCTTTTGTGCTGATGTCTGGCATATCACTGTAAGTCTCACAGTATCTTGTATTGTCTTTCAAATGTCAGCTATTGGAATTCATATTGGAATTCATACGAGAGTCTTTGTTTTCTCAATTTTTCCTCTAAGTTATTTGTTGCTGCTTTTTAAAGAAGTGTTTAGCCTATATGATTCCAAAGAAAAGCTTGAAAGTAATAAAAAAAGTGTTGTCAGCCACCAAAGCACTGGTCTGGCATCCAAATCCTAAATAAGTGTAGATCACACAGTAGTAGGTCAATGATCTCTGTCACACTGTCATGCTATGAAGGTTCGATAGCAATGACTGAGACAGTAATATAATAATAATAAAAAAGATGTTTATTTCCTCACACAAGTTCTTGGATTAGTAACATCCATTAAAATAATGCGATTACTAATTTAGAAAGGATAACACAAAACCATCAGTTACTAATTTAGAAAGGATTACTGCGTTATTAATTGGAAGGACTGCTTATCCCTACTTGAAAGCCCGTCAATCTCCATGGGCGAAGATATTCTAAAAGACGGGCGAGTGAAGAGTTAACAGGACTGAAGTTTGTCAGTTGATATGCAGAAGAACTGATAGCACCAGAGCTGATGTGCGCAAAGCTGTTGAACAGAGGACTTAATAGGACTAAAGTGGACTAAAGTCGTCTACCAACCGATATGCGCAAGGACTGATACACGCAAGGCTGCGGAATGGCAGCATTAACAAGACTGAAGAGGTCTGCCACCTGGAATCTGCACGGACCCCCAGGGAGGGAAGAAGCAATACGGAGGTGTTGTGGTCTTGCCTCGCTAGCAGGGTCCCCCCAAGCAGACAAACAGACAGTCCTGTGATTGTGAAACTCGCAAAAGTCAGCAAAAGCAGTGTTTGCCCAGAGCCCCAGCCGTATAAAAAGAGACTTGGGAGCCAGGAGAGTTTGAGCAGGGACGGGAACGTGACCTGATCATCCTCTCCGGCTGGACCGTGAGTATTCCCCCCCCTCCCCTTTTCCTGGGACGCTGGGTTAAGGTAACTCCTCGAGGTTGAGAGCCCTCTCACTAGGAGAGCGAACAAGAAAGCTTTCAAGCAGGGATAAGCAGTCCTTCCAATTAATAACGCAGTAATCGACGGTTTCGGGTTATCCTTTCTAAATTAGTAACTGATGGTTTTGTGTTATCCTTTCTAAATTAGTAATCGCATTGTTTTAATGGATGTTACTAATCCAAGAACTTGTGTGAGGAAATAAACATCTTTTTTATTATTATTATTATATTACTCAGTCGTTGCTATCGAACCTTCATAGCATGACAGTGTGACACTAAAATATAGACATTCATAAGTAAGTACATGTTAGTTTTTATTTCTATACAAAGCAAATCTAGACATCACTCTAATTTGTGATATTCTGACGTTAAGTTTATTTGATGAAGGAAAATAATCCAAAATCAAACATAAATTATGCTATGGCTAGGTTGGGAATTACATGGTCTGCAAAAGGGATGATGAGGCTTATGTTTTACTGCATCATTTGGGAAGCTCACATCAGAATAGATTTTGCTCTTTCCTGGATGGTTTGACTTGTGACTTTACCATCCAAAGAAGTCCAAGTTCTACATAGTTACATGTGATGTTCCCTCGATGCATCCTCTTCCACTAATCTTCTAAGTGTAGAACGTGATTCCTTCTGTGTGCCAAAGCTACAGGGCAAACTGTTATCAATGTGTAATTTGACTTGATGCCCTTTGAGTTTTCCAGTACTCAAACAGGCAAAATCATCAGGAGTAGATGATTCAATCTGTCAGGAGCACAATGTATAATGTGTATCAGCCCTAATTCAGCTGTAGCAGAACTGGGTGTCTCGTCAATCATTCAATAACCCTGGCTTATTCACAAGAACTCTGCAGAGTGGGATGTGAACACTTCAAGCAAGAATATTTATTTAGAGTTATAAGGCACATCCATAGGAACCCATGCACATGCACAAATATTAATACTTACAATCAAATAAGAGTACCTTTTATAGAGGTATGTTCAGTGATTGCCAATATTGAAGGAAAGTTCAGAGGACAGGAGCTTTCCCAAATATCTCACCAGTGCTAAGCTCTAATGTTACACCATGTAAAACAAAGTAATGCTTTCTACTATCCCTCATTCCTCAAAAATATCATCATATCCAGGGGAGGGGACAAAGACAAACTTACTTATATGTACTCTCCCACCTGCTGAACTATTATGTATTGGGCATGAAGCCATCAGTCCACAGGACATCACTAGGATAAACGCTTCTCAGCAATATGAACTGCAAAAAGCACAGGACACTTGTTCCTTGCTCTTTATTCTGTCTTCCTGTAGAGTTCAAGTTTTCTCAGACTGTATGTTGAAATCACTCAATGTCCTGGGTCCACCAGATATAAAAAAGGAACCTTCTTCTTCAGGCATAAAAGAGTTTCATTTCTCAAGGATAAAATTCATCTGTAAAGCTTTCTAAAGAGACAAATCAATATAGCTGAGCAAACCTTTCCAAAGGAAGCTAAGATAATGCTCTGGTCTGAGTGCAAAACATACATTTCTGATCTTCTCTTCTCTGTAATGCACAGACAGAATCTTTTACAGTCTAAGACAGAAACAAAATGCTGTAAAAAGAGAACATACTGAATGTACAGAATTAATTCATGTGGTGGAAGTGGTATATTATGCCTATTTGAAAGTTATTCAGGCATTACGTTGCCAAAAACACTGCAGGAAAACAGAACAGAACAGGACTTAACTGTTTATTCTAGAGCAGATGGACACATTGGTGTCTACAAACTATATTTTAAAATACTGATAATGTTGGTTCACGAGACCTGTTTGGTCTGTGAAGAAGTACCAGAAGATCTCAACTTCTGAGGAGTCAACTATCAGGTTCACATAGTCTGAAATTTCTAGCAGCTTAACAACTAGATAAACTATTATCCTGTGGCTAACAAAATTTAAATGGCTTTAGATTTTATTCATTTTGTTTTCAGTGCCCTCAGGAAGCTGGCTGGAAGACCAGGCAGAGATACAAAGTTACTACTTACATTTGCTAAGAGATACACAATTATTGACTGTGTTTATTACCAAAGTGCATCATAAACAACCAAGAAAATGTCTTCAGTACATCTGATATTCTGCAAACAGAATAGTAGATTGTCCCTGCAAGAAAAACACAGGATGAGGGGAAGGATGTTAATAACAAAGCAGCATGTGCAATGTGATAGCAGTGAATCTCACCTCAGTTCCAAACTTTTGAGGAGAAGGTTAATTTATTTTAGAGAGGACTAGCTAAATCAAAGGTAAGGAGGAAGCAATAGAGTTAAGAGAAACAGAACTGGAGAAAAAGGTAAGAGGTAAGGACAAAGAGTGAAGCTGATATGAAGGGACAAGTGGAGGAAAAGGGGGGAAAATTACAGCTGCCAATGAAAGGACAAAGAAAGTCTGGCCAAATCAGTAGAAAGTTCTCCAACAGAAGAAAGGAATCCTCCCTTTGGCTGTTTTGAACGTATTTTCCAGGCTATTTCAGCAGGTTTTATGGGTTTGTTTTTGTTTTGTTCTTTTGTTTTGCTTTGTTTTTTTTTGCCCTCAAACCACCTGATAGAGGGGTGAGCATACACCATCTGTCCAAGCACTCTGGGGAGCATTTGTGAGAAGGGAGAGGAAGGGAGAGATGCAGGCTCCTCTGTTTAATATTGGATTCAATAGTGGAAGTTTTCTTACGCAGATCAACAAAGGCAGGAGCTTCTCATGCCATAAAACACTGCCACTCTCTTGTCAGACTTTTATATACAGTGTTAAAAATTATTTTAACAATAGAATACTATAATAGAACAAGTGACTTGTATGTCTATTGTTTAATATATTAATGTCATAAAACAAGCATTTACAACTATTATATCTAAAAGTGAGCAGTCAGTTCAGTTGCTTATGGTTCAAAAGTCCTTTAAAGGAGATTGCATATTGATAGGATACCCTTGATTCTGGGGTTTACCTGAAGGATATGGAAATATTCATACACGTAGGCAGACAATGGGCCTATGCAGATGCACAGGCATATCTGTAGTTCTTTCACATAAATAACAGTTTTATAAAATATACATCCTGTTTGAGCTACATCCCAGGATCATATCTTATCTTCTGTTTGAAATATGCTGGAATATCTTTGGCCTCTACTGAAAATATAAAAAAGGTCTAACCTGAGAAAAAAGTGAGATATCCTATATTTATTTAAATGACATACCACACTGAAAAATCTTTTATCAAAGATGCAGAAGGAGTACTTACCTTTCCTGATACACCGTTTCTTGAAATGTCAGGATCCTAGAGAATTACCATTAAGCCTCTAGACAGTATGTGCTTTCCCAGATCCTGTCTCTTCTATTGTTTATCTGAGCTCAGAGTTGGGCCCCCAATAATTCAGACAAGGATTCAACAAGCATATTAACCCAAGCAGCACTGCCTACAGTGTTTCATACATAATTAGTACAAAATCAAGCATCTGTGTTACAGTCACCACAGAAGACCTCGCTGAAAACACAAATCGTGCACTTCACATTTTAATTTTTATAAAAGGCTTCAAGGAGGCTCATTGTGCTTCAAAAGGTCTTTGCACTTTTGTGTAAATTGCATGCCCTTTGTGCGCTAGAATCCGTGCTGGAGTGCTGCTGGCCTCCTTGTATCACCCTCAGTCAACAGGATCTTTTTTTTCACTGCACTGACTAAGTAATGTTCACTACTGGGGAATCCCCCATGGAGCAGTAGAATTCCTGCACACCCAGCCATAATGTTGGTAATGACTGGATTCTGAGGGAATTTGAAAACCTTTCTCAATACTTTTATTTCTGTTTTTCAACCTATATTCAAAGCAATTCCTTGGCATTGCTATGTGATTTTTGACAGGGTTACGGTAAATTCATCATGCTAAACTGAAACATTTCTGGCAGATGTCTACTCTGCAACAATCAGACTATGTGTACAGTAATATGTGACAACCACAGTGCTACCTCTAGCTGTAAAAATTACACATATAATACTTCTTTATTAATGCTAACTGGGAATGTAATTATGCAGCATAATATGCATCTTTTCATTTGGAATTTTTTGTTGCAAAAAGTTGTTTCAGTATTACATATGGGATTCAGTTTTTAAATTTAGTCTGGAGGCAAAAGCTGCTATTAGCACAAAGAAAATAAACAAGGACATCTGCTAATAAAATACAGTTTCTTTCAGAACTCTTTAGAAGTTTGAGATATATATATTTTTCTTTGTCCCGATCAGATAATCTTCTCAGCCATTTCTAGTTTGCTACTGGAAAGCTACCCTGAAACAAGAGATTCAGAAAGCTATTGGTGGGGGGGACTGAATCATTAAAGGAGAACTATTCCAAAAACAAGCATTACAAAACAGGAGACAAAGAAGTAGGACTTATTTTTAAAGCAATTTAAACTATTCACAGTTATGGAAATCATGTTTAAATCACACAAAACAACTTGTTCCATGAGTAGTGGAATTAATGAAACCTTGTTTCATTTCATTTGTATGATTTGAGTCTCTCAGTTTGATGCCCTTACGTTTAATAAAGTGTGAGAGCTTCAACTTTAGGTTTTTCCGCAACAGTTTATAAGAGTTGAGCAAATTCTGCAAACTATTCCTCAGTGGGGTAATAATAGGCCTTTCCTTTATCTTGTTATATTTGTTTATGAAACTTCCAAATTTTTTTGTCGTTGCTGTCATTTTTCATTTGGTTGAAATTGGCTAACAGGCTTAAAATGTATTGGTGGGGAACAGGAAAACGGATGAACAAACATACAAACATACACAGCACAGTAGATCATTAAGCCCTCTTCTCTCAGGAAACCAGCCCAAGAATAGGGGGGAAAATATTTTTGTCATTGAAGAAATTCCCATATGTTTCAAAATATAGTCTAACAAACTACTTATGAATTCCATAGAGGTCAATGTTCATTTTATCATTTGACTCACTCACAAAACACCACGGAACCAAAGGAGAGCCTGAGGAGAGAAAAAAAAAAAAGTTAATTGCATAGTTTTCGAGTTAAATTTCTCCTGGAGTAGGGGAATGCTAAACTGTTGTTGAGTCAATATAGCACAGCATTGTACTAACCTCTAACTGAGGAGCAGGGAAGTGAAATACGCAGCAAGTCTGCACACACTTGACCTTTCTACCCTCTCTATAATTTCCTGCATGGCACCGTGTGGAAGGAGAACTCACGAAAAAGCCAGGAGTCATCTTTCACTCACTGCTTTTATGGACCCATAGGCACTGGACCTTCTAGCTCCATAGTTTTACTCTTAAAATATTTCAGAGTAGATTTGTAATAGTTATGATGAACCTACTGACAGCTCACAACACCCAAACCCCAGTGGTCCTCTGTTTAATACACTGGACTGTATTTTGTCTTGCAAATTTTCAATAAACTTCTACAAAATATATGAATTTTCACACTTTATTTCAGTGTGAGTGGACTATTTATCTTAACACTGCTGCTCATCTTCTTTTCACAGCCCATTTTATTAACTTTTTATATTAAGTAAATTCACTTTTTATCTATGATGTTTGTTTTACAGGTAATTCATCTAATTTAAAGTATTTTCTTAGGGACTTCAATTTAGCTTTGCCCTTGAAATTAACATTTAATGTGTTTTATATTTTTGCAATAGAAATTAATCTTTATTTGAATTATTAGTCCAGAACTATAACCTACATTCTCCGTATTTGAATATTGGTAATGAAAACACCTGTGATCACCCTGTTATCCCAGACAGCCACTGTGAGAAAGGACATATGTCTTTGTGTTGCAGTGATCATGCACTAGAGGAAAAAGCACCTTTTCAGGTCTATTTCAATATATTAAGCATATATACTGATACTTCTTGTGTCCCCACCAGCAAGTGCAAGAAAAGGGGGAAAACAAAAACAAAAAAAGGAGACATTGTAGAAATTGTTACAGGAAGTTGGTAAAGGGGCAATCCACCTTGTATGCTTAGGGCCTGTCCCCTGCTTTATCTGATAAACATATCTTGCTCTTATAGCCATGGGGCAGGAAACCGCTTCCTTTCTTCAGAATATCTCTGAACACAGGTGTTATAGATAATCAAGATTACTTTTATTATAGACCTAGAATACAGAGAGATATTATGCCCATGAAGGTTTAATGGAATTCTGAAGAACTCTACAAAATCCATTCAAATTATCAAAATACATTTATCAGTGCTGCTATACAACAAATTTATGATGTGCTACTATATTACCTCATCTAACTGCTTGAATATCAAAGGAAATTCAATTCCACCCAATTCGCCTTTTACTGATTACATAGATAAAGTTCTATTTTCTATACATATAACATATTTACATGTATATACATACACACACACTTAAAGGCAAGCACACCTTTCAGAAAGGTATTCAGCTTTGATTTAACAATATCAGGAGATGGATAATCCAGTGCTGATTTTGGTAGCTTTTCTACTCATTACTACCTTCACAGTTAAATTCAGGTAAGGAACTGGACGCCAATTCTTGTGTGCCTTTAGATTTTTAGCTCTTTTTCCATCTTTTTGGTAGAATAAGAAAAGCTTTAGTACGCGTTATTTTTTTCCTGTGAAGATACCTGTATAGTGTAATGAAGTCACATCTCAATCTTCTGTTTGATAAACTGAATAGATTAAGCTCTGCAATTCTCTCCTTTTAAAGCAATTTTATGGTTCTTTTTTGGACTCCTTCTGTTTTTCAAAACACAAACGTCAGAAAACAGTGTTCTGAAACTGGTTTCCTAAGCACACATTCTTCCCTGCTTCTATTCATTGCAATACCCATTTAAAAATTTAAAGGTCACTATGAAAGGCCACAGCATTTCAACCGAAAACCATTGTTCAGTTCCTTCTTCATCATGATCCTCAAGTCTTTTCAAAGCATTTAAAATAATTCCTCTTTTTATAAAGTAAATCCTAAATTCTTCCTTTCTCTTTCAAAGCATGGAAATACGTTTTCTTAGAATAGCTCAGCTTACCATATCCAGATAACTCTAAATAAAGTGCCTTCCAGCAAAGCATATATTTAATTTACTGTTCTGCCAACTACTGTTCCATCTATAAATTCTACTAGCAGTGTTTCAGATCACTGATGAAAACATAGGATAGTGTCAGGCACAGTACTAGCTTCTCAAGAACCTCTCTACAGCTACACTATTCAACAATGATTTCCCTTTGACAACTACTTTTTGAGACCATCAGTTACTCAGTTTTCAGTCTACAACATCTGCACATATTACAGTCAAATCTTGCAATTCAGGATGTCACATGGGCTGAAAGTCAGATACTTTAAGATCTCAAGTAAATTATGGGTATACAACTACTTCTATCAGCCAATCTTTTAATCTCATCAGTGAATTATAACAAAGAGGTATTTCCCAAAAAACTACGTTTACCTGCATTAGTACTTTTTCCATAATTAATGTCATTACTTCCAGATCAAACTTACCATAGTTTTGCCTGGGAATGGAATTAGTTTTCCTCAAGTTCTCTTAATCATTATTTTTGAACACTGAAAGAGCAGTAAGGCAGCATTAGTCTTTTGAAATGCAGCTTGTTTATGTTAAAATACACCCTCAAGTAAAAGGTTGCTGAACAGAAATGGCAAGAAGCTGAATGTTGAGACTGAGCAAAAATACACGTGACAAATGTGGACAGGCTGGAAGGATACGGTAGATTCATTTTCTCTGTTCCTTTGCTGAGACAACACTGTAGGTCTTTGTCCTGGAAATTTCAGTGTTCTACGAAGCTCATGAAAGTCTGTCAAGAGCTGTATGTAGAAAATCATAATGTTGATTCTTTGAATTATTTCTTTTACCAAAGTTAAGGTCCAGCTGAAGTACTGTCAGATTTCTTGCCACAGACATCCATACATGTTAGAGACAGGAATATATTCCTTACTTCAATACAGAGTGCAACACCTACACTTCTCATCACCAGAGGAAGCCCCTGCACAAGTTTTTTCCTGAGGCTTGTGAAACTTTGAAATAAGAAGCACAATTCATACCACACATATTGCCTGAAATGAATGTTGTGCTCAGGAAGAAAGGTTGAAGAAGCTGCACTGTAATTCTTTGGACAAGGTAAGAGAAAACTAGGCAGGAGCACACAGCCTTCAAATATATGAAAGGTTATGACAAGAGAATGGTGACTGGTTCTACACATCCACTGGGAACAGAACATGGACAGATCAGTCTTACTTGCAAAAATAATATTAAGATTAAATGTGATTCTAGAAAAAAGCTTTCTAGCTGTAAGCACTAGAGCAGGCTATCTCTGGAGTGTCCAGAATTCTTTTCCTCAAAGGTTTTCAAGAACATGCCTTTAGATACTGTTTCAGCTTAGACTGTGAAAGTTCTCTGGAAGTTCCTTCTAACCATGTATTTCTGTGTTTCCATAATATTAGTGTGTGCATTTCGGAATTAATGTATTTCAGTTTCAGCCTTATCAAATGATTCTGTAAAGTAACTTGCAATGGAAGTTGCAAGTTAGTGTTACTCAGAAGTGCAGCGTATTTTTCTCCTTTCCAAACAAATACATGGGATAGAAACTCAGTATTATATAGTCTGTTTTCATATGTGTGCATATCAAAATATTACAGTTCTAGTTACAGATGCTATAAAAATTACTATGAGCTTTAAAAGAGATATGACAAAAATATAATTTCAACATGAAAAAATACATTTTCACCAAAGGTTTTTGTAACAAGACTTGCATATGCAATACATGGAACAAGTTAAAAATCATTTTGATGTATTACGAATCACCTGTAAAAAAATAAATAAGTGAAGACATTCTCAATTTTGGTAAATATTTATAGAGCCAAACAATATGAAGTATATATAACAATCACATTTCTAGTGAAAATGTGTGCAAGTAGCTTTATTTTGAAAGGAAAATTCCTACTCCCAGTGTCATACCCAATTAAATTCTCCAGGTAATGACCCCATTTGCATAGAGAGCTGAACCCACAAGTGGGAATTTTAATGGGCACACCACCTGAGTACATTAATTGAGAGTGACACTACTTGAACTAGTTTTGTGCTTACCCCACTGAAAATTCTACTCATATTATTTTTAATGTCAAGCTACAAGTCAAATTTCAAGATGATGGATTTGTTCTTTTTTAAGCATTGAATTTGAATAAAAGAAAGCTTTAATTCTGTTACGCATTGTATAGCTTTAACTAATCTGTAGTTCTGATTCTCACCATTGCTTCATTTTTTCAGTGATTGGAATTTAATTTTATTCATTAATTTGTGAATAATTAGATAGAAAATAATGCCTTCAGCAGCTAAATTGCTTTTGGATTGCCATTTAATGTACTTTTACTAGAATATGTGTTACAGTTAAGTTGGTATAATAGTTTACTGCCTTGTAATTGTGTAAATACATCTAATTATTCTTTTTCAAGAAACAAGACTGAATATGAAATTTCTGTCATGGATACCTTAATTTTCTTAAACTTAACCCCATGAAAGCTTGGTAGTTGCAAAGCAAATTATTGATGCAGAGAGAGCAGTTCTCAACAGTACTGGAATCCTTGCACAGTGTTTCTCTTTATCCTTCACACAGTACTCATAACGACCTTGACGATATTGCGGATTCTAAGCCATTGCTGTTAGTCTACATTAAATATGTAATCAGGGTGTCTCCTCATCACATCAAGAAACAGACAAATGGAGTTACATTTCCTAGGGAGGAAAGCAAACCCATTTGTTTAATACATTTCTGTTTGCAAGCTTATTCTTATTAGTCTTCAGTAACTTAAAGCAGCACAGAATCCAAAAGCTAGCATAAAATATTCCACAGTACAATCTATTAATTTTAGAATAATGTACTGATCTCAGTCTGTGAGAACTATATGAAAGATTGCCAGTTTGCAAGACTTTATAAAGTCCATCTCAACTTGGAGAAATTTCAGTTCTTTATTTCAAATGAACAAGACTGGCCTATTCTTGATAAATGCAAGCTTTGTGTAAATACAGAACACGTGCATCTCCAAAGTGCTTTATAAAGGAGTCAGGAACATTAGCTACCCTGTAGTGATGAGGGAAAGTTGCAGAGACACTACAGATATCAGAAGTTCTGTTTTATAAAAAAATTACAATGGATAAAGATGGGTTTCTCTATTTTGAATGAAACTATAGTAGCATAGTGAAAAATCTTAAGCAAGATCATTTTGCCCCCCTGAGTAGACTTGGACTCAGAGCACAGACTCCCTAGACTCTTATTGTACATCTGTGAAGAGGTACAACATTATTCAATGGGAAATGTCATTGATTTCAACTATATTACTCTACATTCAGAGGTTATTCTAGTGTAGTAAGAGTGCTGGCTACTCTTGCAATTTTACACAAACATGTAAAGTAACTGAAGTGCACAAGTTCAGAGGCTCCAATCCTTCAAAATATCTTTTGCATGCCTTCTAAAGAATCAGTACATTTTGAACTTTATATATTTTGAACTTTACATATTCCAAAAGTAAAACACTGTTGAGTTAGTTACTTAGATATATTCCAAAGTTCCAAACTTATCACTTTCACAAGTCTATATGATTAGGAGTTGCATATAGTAGTGAACATAGAAAAGAAGAAATAACTTACAACAGGACATACATCTGGGCAGGGTCCTACACCTCTGTAATAACAGCCATCACTGTTCTCTTCTTTGAAAAACAAAAGAAAACAAAACAAAAATGGGAGATAAAGCTAAACAAACAAAGGCAGTCAGTGTGGAAAATGACTGTAGTGTGAAACACATGCAAGTTGGAATACAGCATAGTCACAGTGTGGTCACTTTGTGCAAATCAGAGATGAGGCAAATTGCAGAAGCCTACACTACTGATTGAAGAGGAATTGTACAGTGCTTGGGCACCAATCACATACCCTACTGAGATCATATAAAGAGCCATTATAGTGAAGTATTTCAGCAGTTAAAATACCATATGCATATCAGAATAAAAATTCGTAAGATACTATTAAAGGTATAACAGGTAGTACACACCCTTTCATCTGACATCAGTATTTTATGACTATTGAGAGGTAATGTACTAACAACTGCTATAATGTATATACATAAAGGAGGCAAACTGGATTGTATTTAGCATCCTACTAAATTATTCTCAAGTGACATGAACTGATATACTGAAAACCATATAGAGATTAATATCACTTACTCAAATTCAACATCTGCCTGTCTTGCAAAATGATTATTTAGAGAAACTTATCTCTTTCCAACTATAGTAGAAATAGCCCCTCATATTAAAGATTTATAAAGGAGAGAAAGACTATCCTTTTATGTCACTAGCACCAAATCACTGGTATATACCGTAAGCAAGTGCTTATGAGGAAGCTGCTAGATCAAGAGGTTGAATTTTGTAAGAAGTAATCAACTTCATATTCAAGTAGGTTCAGCACAATGAAAAAGCACATCTTGAAAGGGGGTGCAGGGTATTATTTTTACTGAACATTTTCCAATTTCTTAACGCCAAAATTGAGCTAAAATTCCCTGTTCTCTTTGGAAGTGAAAAGAACTGCTGGAACTTTTAGAAGGTTAAAAGAAAAAAACATAATTCCTATGGGACTCTAAAGCCACTACTGTCATCTTCAACACTGCCTGAAGGCCTTCAACAGATGGTTTACACACTCACATATATATATAGAGAGAGAGAGAGAGAGAGAGAGAGAGGAGATACCAGAGAGGTATTTCCCAAATACTGAAACATTTTGAGGCCAAGATAAGATTTCAGATGTATCTGTTGGCTTTCAGAAAGATACACAGTTGCTGCCAAAAGGAGCTTTACTGTAAAAATACATCAATACAATTGGCATTGCTCTCCAAGAACACACATCAAGTACGGCAATCATTAAGATTCATTAAGAAAATTTTTAATAAAATGAGCCAACAGCTCAGAAAAGCTGTTCATACAGAATATCATTTTATAAAAGTCATGATTCACTAAACTTAACAAATAGTTCTTAGCATGAGTACTGTAGTTAAAATAGAATTGCTATTCAATCGAAAAGCTCCCCAAATGCCACTTTTTTCTTGACATATTATGTATACTAGCTAGAATACCTACAGTAAGTCTCAAATGTTGTTATTTGTCTATGTTTTTGTTAGTTCTCTGATGCAAACGATTTTCTAGTAGAATTTTAGTATACAGTCCCAAAGACAAGACTTCATGGTACACAATCTCAAGCACAGAATTTTGTTAGTTTAAACCTGCCTATTACCTGTGTAACATCTAGAGGAGACTCTAAGATCTCAGTTATCAGAATTACTTGAGATCCTCTAAGAGCATATATATATACACACAGGCATGGTAAAATACTTAGAAATTTTTAAACAGATGGAGGAAAAGCAGTGCAAGAACCAGTAAAAAAGCAGTTCCTGCAGTTTTAGATACAAGCTTGTTCACACTCAGCTTAAACCAACACGAAAAAAATCTCTGCTTAAATCACAAATGAAATGGTGTACTGCATCTGTGTTTAAAAAAACTTAAAAAGCATACCTTAATTTAAAATAATGGTACTGTGTATAAGCCTCCAGTCTTATTAAAACCCATTACACCTTTATCTGTATATTGCAGTACTATAAACTATCTACACTCTATGTTCAGCTTGTTGCGTTTTTTTTTTCTTCATAAATTGAAGACCACAGCAGCAGGTGTATTAAAGTAACTTTCATTTTGATTAAAATTCATCATTACTGGAATTCCACCTAAATAACAGAACTACACTAAGGAATGAATCTTCCCTGTTAATAATGAACTTATTACTGTTAGTCCACATGGTGGAGATTCATGCTAGCACAGCTTTCAATGCCTGAGGTGGCATAGCTCCACCCATAAGACAACTCACCTATATCGTCTCACCCTCTCTGTGCTAATCACCCAAAGGCTGAAGTCTTCAATAAATGTTGTAACAGAAAAATCACAAATAAGACACAAAATCATCAATCAAAACAGTAACAGGGCAAGACTAGAAGAAGAGAAATACCAAAGTTTCAAAATAAAGATCTTTATTTCAAAATAGTGTTTGAGAATAGCACTTCTAGTTAATATAAAATACAAATAGCAAGTTACCATTTTTTAATGGGCCAGTTTGCAGAACTATATACTGAAACACTGTACAAGTTCACAAGAACTTTTATAAAATAGACAAGTTCTCATTTTTAATTTTATTTAAACTAGATTTTCACATTTGTCTCTTTCTAATTCTGCTTGTTTTAATTACACAAGGTGCTTATAAGATTGGCTATAGAGTGAACATTACAAAACAGAATTTATGAATATAAATATAGAAAGGAACTCCTTAAACTATATACTAATAGGCTCTGCTACAAAGATACATTTTACAAAAGTGCTAATATTTCTATGACAAATAGTAGCAGATTATATTTAAATGTCAAACAAATCACACAACACTTTATTTTAATAAAGTCTGTAATAATTTGATACTCCTAATCACTATAAGGGTTAATAAACACAATATTTTCACTTCCTAGCATCTCACAAATGAAGTGGGAAAAGAAATAATATACCTGTGTGTGTGTGTGAGTGTGAGTGTGTGCAAGTGAGAGAGAGAGAGAGAGATTGAGAGTCTGTGTACATATGTATATATGCAGAAACAGAGCTCTTATTTAGTTTAACAGTACTGCAAAGAAATGTTTAATAGTAAATACATTTCCCTGGTTTTCATAATTTCAATTAAAAAAAAATCTGGATTCCTGTAAGTAGACACAATGGTTTGTGTATACTAAACTGTATTGACAAACTTTTACAAAGAAAAAGGACTGCCTAGATTGACATCTTCTTTTTTTATACTATATTGTCCTGTGCTAAAAGTAATCTTCACTAACATCCACTATTCACTAAAAGCTTGAAATACAAATGTGCAGTTTTCCAAACACAAAACTGGAACTGCTGAGGCACAGATGTCCTAGAAGGAGGGGAGACAGGAAGTCCTTTTCCTCGGCCTCCAAAAGGACGGTTGGAACAAGACACAGCTGTAAGTCACCTCTGTGGCGAGAGGGACACCAGGAAAGAGAGCTAACAGGACTACCTAGCCCTGGAGAGCCACCACTGTGGCATCCATAGACCTACACTGGGCAAAGCACTGTCTACACTTTCTCCAAGGTGCATCAAGTCCCAGTGCTCACTCTGATGGCCCCAATTTCCCCAGAGGCATTATGCCTTACAAAGGCAAAATGCCTCCAGGCACTGCCACTCAACCAATGCACCCTTCCCCCTTCCCAGTGTGGTTCAGACTTTTAGGAGTCCTAATTGAGCCCCATGGGCCTGATTCTGAGCTCAGTGAATTTATCAGTTTAACTATATCATTCCTTATTAGTGTGCCTATTACCATAATATCTTTGTGCTCTCTATCTCAAGCTTAACCAATGGCAAATCCTGCCATTAATGGAAATGCACTTAGTTTATGTAACTGAGAGATCGGAATCTGGCCCAGTAAGTAGGAAAACAACAACAACAACAACAACAACAACATGATAAGAATCACGTCTTGTAGTAACCATCAAAAAATAGATAAGACTCCCTCTGAGTAAATCTGCATTGCATTAGAGTATACCACAATATTGCAGATGATAACGCAAAATGTACCACCTCCCAGCTCCCTAGCATAGCTGAGGATACAGCTATTTTACCTTCAGTGGTAACTTGCAGTAGTTAGCACTACTAGTCAGTGTTCATAGGAAGAAGCTTTTGGTTAATAACAGACATTATGTTGACTTAGCTTCACATTCCTGTGATCTTTAGTTTGTCACATTTATATAAACTGAATTCACTACAGTGGAAAGAAACACTTATGGTCAATTCACTTAACAGGGATATAGTATTAGCTATCAATGACTCTTGTAACAAGGCCTGCATTTACTAGATCCAACAATCTATAAATGGGAAATCTGGAGTGTAGATAGCAAAGTTTAAGTATGTGAGATTAAGACATACAGGTGGTTTACACAGAAAAGTTAATGAGCTACAGAGATGGAGGGGAGAAACTAGCAAATGGTAAAGAAAATGGGTGCCATTTTTCCCTAAGTCTGGGAACGCCATAAACCTCTGTGTGTTGGATCAGATTCATCTCCCAATTACAATGACAAAAAAGATATTTTCTGAGAAAATCTGTAATGGTATCATAGGGAAAAATATGCCCACTGAATCCTAAATATATATTTTAAACATATTACCATATTCCTTCTAATTTAAAAGGATATCAAACATTTTAAAATAACCTTTCAAAGTAGTTATTTAAAAATAACACTTAAAGGAAGTGTTTGAGAATAAACATTTTTACATTTACTTTTTGTATTTGATGACAGAATTCCTTGATTAGTCAACTTAATTTGGTTGTTACATCCTGTTTAATTTCTGCCATCCTCTATGGATATTTTTTACACAGTGAAGAACAAAATATTAAGTTAGGTGATACAGGCTGTAAAGTCACAAAAATTGACAGGGCCACTAATACACAGCTTTAGCATCTTGAGTTAATTTTTAATAATTTCCCTTTTATAGCCAAATTTTGAAGGGTTTGTTAGTCCAAATGCATGGATATATTTTATGTCCACCCAGATTTCCAAAGTATCTTTCTAAAAACAAACATTTCAAGTAATACTGAAGCAAAATGTAAGTAAGTTCTCTATTCTGTCTTGTCTCAATGAAATCTTGGTACTGTAATAGGTGGCAAAACTCAGAGTGACTTTAATTATCCAGATCTTCACCTATTATCAGTATTA
Source organism: Apteryx rowi (assembly GCF_003343035.1). Classification (NCBI taxonomy): domain Eukaryota; kingdom Metazoa; phylum Chordata; class Aves; order Apterygiformes; family Apterygidae; genus Apteryx; species Apteryx rowi. The sequence continues at coordinate 50,618 of NW_020451180.1, forward strand.
ACTACGGAAAATACCAGGAATCCCTCTCAAACCTATGGGAAATATGAAACAAAAGAAATATTTCTGCTGTGACCTCTGTAGCAAAACAAACTGTAGATTCCTGTTGCAGACTTTTCAATTAAGTTTAAAACTAAAGAACAAGATTACTTTCAACCCACAGAGATTGAAATAAAGACATTTTGCTTTTAAGAACTCCTCTAAGGGTATGTTATGTATGGAGGCATTTGAGCGTTTAAGCATTAAAGTAGGCAAAGGCAAATACTTAAGGCTTCGCCCTGCAGTCTTTTCTCTGACCAAAACCTGTCACTAAATTCAAATGGCAATTTTGCCCTCATACAACCTGCAGTATCATCAGGCCTATAATTCAGTTCCAGTAAACTCTCCCATTTGCAAAGCCAAAAGGAAGCTGGAATGTAGCTTGAGTTTCACATACAAAACTATACAATTTATGTTAGAATACAAGTTTCAGGGATTGCTTTTAAAAAAAAAAAATTTATATATAGGAACTAACAGTGCAATACCAGTTGGTTGTGTGAGAATGTTACCTTGTCTTTCTTCAAAAGCATTTAAAGAAAAGCTCTCCAGTTTTTAACAGAATAAAATAAAAAGGGATAAATATTTCATGATGGGAAGCAAATCCCACAGCATTCCATGCAGATCTCCAAACAATCTGAAGATTCACAACATGCGTCCATTATGCCACAGTCCATATCACATGGGCAGTTACAGTCATCCCCCATCTCATCCCCGCAGCAACAACAGCAGGCCTCCGATGTGCAGATGCCACAGGATGCTTGTCCCAGAACAATATTACAGAGGGTGAGAAATTCACAGAACAAGCAAGCCAGGATACAGTGAACACAGCAATCTTCATACATACCAGGTCAGTAGAATGTCACATGTTAACAAAGAAAAAAAGAAAAAAAATTATTATGTCGTTCTAAATACAAATGTATCACAATGTCAAATAAGTAGTATATGAAAGACAATGATTCCAAGTAGACATTACGTGACTCCATAAAGACCATGTTTCTCATCTTCAAGCTCGCTAATGGAACAAAATTCAGCCTAACTTGTCTCCAGTTCAGTATCAGCTTCAGTGCAAGTTTCCTTTCATCACTCTTGACTTCATGCAACCCCCAAATACTAAATGTCCACTTAGATCCCCTTCTCCAGTCTATAATTTATTAAGTAAAATATCAACATTATTATCTTCAGTTGTAACCCCCTCAGGCAGACCCATAAGAGAAACAAAGTTCTAGCTTATGAATAAAACTATCTAAAACAATCTCCAGCCTCTCCCAGTGCATCTTGCCTTTTCAAAATTGTTTTGCTGGCTTGATAATTATGAAGAAAAACAAGGGAGTTACCACAACACAACATTTTTGCTTTCTTTACAGTATTATGCACACCTTAAAAACAGTATAACAGTATATGTATTTCTGTTCTTTCAACAATATATGAAATATTCGATTGAAATACATATTTTTCTTTTGCTTTTCCACACAAATATCTTGGTAATCCTTTTTATGTATTAACATCAAGCTTCAGCAGAGTTTATACCTACACCTGATTCCATCTGTCATAAGTACTACTAAACTATATTAAGGAATTGAGGAGGTATCCTACAAATTGTCAACAAAAAACATGGCACCCAAACAATAAATATATCGAATAACTTCAAACAATTAATATGTCCACAAGACATGTTAGGAAAAGAAACACCAGAACTAAACATGGGCCAGTGAAAAGAAAATTGCAGGAGTGAGGGTTATACTCAACTGTTTTTAGTGTCCACATATAGTAAGCACATAATACATATAAAGCATATTTAATTTGTGAGAACATATACTCTGTTCACTACTTGAACAGTCCAGAAATAAAATGAAAACTTAAAAAAGCACAAAATCTTCAGGTTAGAGAATATAGTTCTTTCTTAGCCTCAGTTTTCATTCTTGTTTTTACTGCTTGCAAGACTTGAATTCCTTTAGCCACAAATTGTCAAAGATTGAGAAAATCATCTCAGGTGAACATGCCTCAGAATGGGGTTCTGGGATGAGACTTTGCCTCATCACATCCTCTCCCTGTCCCTACACTCTGTCTTAGCTACCTGTTATGAGAAGCCACTATGAGGCAGAATATTGAGCTATATGGATGTTTCATCTGACCAAGTATCAATGTTATGTTCCTACAATTCACAGGCTGGAGACTGTTACTGGAGGGGAAAGCCTGCAATTAGCTGCAGTAGTAATGCAATTACCAAGCTTTCTAAATGTTTTTATTATACTAAAACTGATGGAATAAGCTTGGCAGATATCTTGGTTGACGCAAAGTACATCTAGCACTGTAGAAATTCTGACTGCATGGTATGGTAGCATTAGTGCTGACTTGACACTAGCAAGCATGGATACTCACAGCAATGCCGTGACAGAAGCACACAGTTCAACAGTGTTTGCAAAATCTGTCCCAGGAAGCAAAGTAACTACTTGAGCTCTTAGCCCACACTAAGCTCCATCATGCTGCAGATTGATTTCTCCTAGTTACCATGCTAGTTAGAGTCATACATAGGTCGGGAATACCTGTACTGCAGTGTAGTCACAGTCATCATATACATAATGAAAACATATGCCTGAAAGAAAAAAAAAAAATGGAAACAACAGGAAAACCAAGAAGAAATAACCCTCAAACTCCATATCACTGGGCAAGAAGCAAAACTGTGAGAGGAAAACACAGATAAGATTGAGCTGTTTTTAAAGAAAGTAGTTGCCTGTGTTAAAAGGCAGCTTCTTCTGAACAAGAACTGCAGCTATATAAATGACCTTCATCGAAAGCCCAGAAGATATGTGAAATAAAGCTAGGGAGTATCAGTTCACTGAAGAGGACCAAAGCCAGACTGATAGCAATTAATTAGTTGGTTGTCATGGAGATGGTGTTAAATTTGTTCAGGTACAATCTCCTTTCAGATTTTCTTTTAATATGAAGGAAAAAGATAAAGAAGCTAAGAGTTGTATCTAAGAAGCCTTCATATTTCAGAAACTGAGTTTTTTTCTATTTTGCATCTTTAAAAGAAGTTGCTGAAAGATGCTAAAAAAACATAAATAAATAAAATAAAAATAAATTAAAAAATAAAAAATAAAAATAAAATAAAAAATGTAAACAAAATTTGTTCTATGAATGTCTTCTTAAACAAAACATCATAAAAAAACTTTATGATGATCAGTAATGAAAATAACAAAATCTTGCCTGCCTCATGCAGGGTTATGTAAAATTACAGGGGAGCGAAATAAACACTCACAGAAACTATAAAATACATATATATATTGATGGGCAAGGGACACAATTTACAGGTTAAACAAGAGACTGCACTCAGAAAGTACTTTCTGGTCACACAAAAAACTTTTCCCCCAAATCTACAAACCTTTATACTAAATTGATACTTGGAGGTTCTTTCTTTCCATCTCTTTTTCACTGACTGAAATACTGAAAGGATTTATTTACCTACTGTTTATTCTGATTTGCTTCCATCTGGATTGCAAAAACTCATTTTCCACTCAGAAAAATCTTTACATAACATTTTTTCCCCATGAATTTTACTTAAAATACATAAACACTTTACATAAAGTTGAGATGCCCTTTACTGCTCTCTTCATTCTTTCAATGACTCATTCATACAATGAACTCAAACTCTGATCCGTAATTCAAGGACATACCTGAAATAATCATGCTTTTATTTTTTTCATGTTAATGGCTTTTAATAGTTAGCCAGGCAGAAATTATTCAATGCATAGAAAGCATGCTTTTACCTAACCCTACCTAATCTGCTGAATTCAGAATTGTGACTCTGAAGATTTGGAATACATACTGGACAAAATAAATGGGTAGAAGAATAATTTCTTCCATGTATTACTCCTACTTCTTAACTTCTTATCTACAGATGCAATTATAAGGAAAAGTAAAAGATACAGCAACAGTTGTTTCTGTAAAGGCAGTAAGAAACCTTAAGGTCTTACAGCAAATCAACATGCTAAAGAAAACTCACATATCCTTCTCCGGTGAGAAGGATACCCATACTCATACTCTAAAAAAAGTACTTCCTTTGGTTGCTGTTTTAGGGTGCCATGTTCAGTGAAATCCAGCCATGGAGAAGTTACTACATAAAACTGACTCCAAACAAGATAATGTCAGGTTTTTCAGTACCATGTTGGAGACTGCTAAAATACATTCTACTTTCTAATAATACTTCACTGGTTCCAAGACCAAAGAGACTATTTTAAATTACTGATTATTTTATTTTTCAAAACAATTCTAACATGTTAAAAATAAGGACTATACTTAAAAAATTGCCAACATAGTTTTCATTGTAGTTAACTTCTGCTCTTTGACCTTACCACATTAAAATCCTAATTGACTTTGCAGGTGAGTGAGTAGTAGAACACACTAATCCAACTGGACCTAAACTTAATTTATATATTTGGGATAGATATGGAAAAAAAAGTAAATTCAGTGATCTTAATTTCTGAGACCATTTTTTCGAAACTGAAAACATTCTAGTCTTTTTTGCTGGTGAAATAATATACAGTATCAGTTACAACTTAGTACCTGTATTTACATTAAACAGAGGCTAGCTTAAAAGTATCTATTTCTTTACTTCTACCTTTTTTGGTCTGAATTAAAGGTTTCCTAAATACACTAAGGCATCTGAAGAGAGACTACAGCAATAGTTCTTCATTTCCTATTAGATATACTAATGCAATTAAGGACTGGGGGTGTCCTTTTACCAAGAACAAAACTCTGTCTGCCTTGACATTCATGATGCATAACCGTGGATAAATAGTTATCTTCCAAGTTTTTTGAGGTTTAAATTTTCACTTGAGTATGTTCACATAAAGAGAAGAAATCATCCCATGTCTCATTACAGAAGCCCACCGTTAAAGAAGAAAAGCCTTCATCTTCGCAGTTCCTTTCCTCAGGACTTCCACACTACACCATACAGTCTCAAATTTCCATTGCTTTTCAATACTTTCAACACAAAAATGAAAATGTGGTCAGTTACACTTTACAGAGGAGCATTTTGTATACATAAAACAAAAGAGTGTGTCTGGGCTAGTTCTTTAATCAACTGCATTTGTGATTTCAACTTATAGGTGGGGAAAAAAGAGATAAGCTTTCAGACATGCAAGCTCATCTTCAATTATCCTTTTGTTTTGCCTGGGATGAAAGTTAGACTTGCCACCCTGAAGTTAAAAGGGTCATTCCATTTAGCATTTTTAAATACCAGTATAAGTAAAGCTGTTTCCTTAGTCCTTTGGAACTTGCCCAAAAGTTAAAGATATGTTAGGGAATTTTCTGAAAACTGTTAGACAATGCCAAGGCAAACAGCAACCCAACAAATGCATCCAAGTTTTGTTGCTTAGATCATATGCGCACATTCAGCTACTTTGTGCTGATTTAACCAAAGAGTGTAAAAGGCACATATAACATCTACTTTAACTGGGTTGTAAATGATACCTCAGACAACCCAAGAAATAGCTTAAAAGCCCTTAAAACTGTTTATCCACTGTTATTCAAAGCCCAAAGGGTCTCACAATATATCTACTTTCAGTTATAATAGCAATGCTCGTTAAAGGAAAAGAATATAACAACCAAACAACATGAATTTAATTTTTATACATGAAAATGTCTTGAAACATCTGCACTTGCTCAGAATTTTTTATTTCTAATACCTTTGCACACAGGCATTACTGTCATGTCTAATTGCTTTTAAATCCAGAAATATATATTTCTTTTAGTTCAACTTCCCTTTTATCACCTCCCCTTCATTTTTTGTAAGAACGTGCAGCTCTACTTACGAAACAGATTTTAAGAGAACTATCATCTGACCATCTAAACTGCACAAGATCAGCAAAAGTTAAACTGCAAAATGTACAGAAAACACACATGCAGGCTGATCTGTGCTGCTTTTGTAATATTTGACACTAACCTGTCGCAAACTGACCCAATAAGCTTTCATGCCAGGCAGGCAGGTCACATATGATAAAAGGTTTCCATGTCTATAATGGTAAATAAGCTCACTTACAGAACGCTGACCTTGGTCAGCTTTTTACTAACTATATTCACAGAGTTCAGACAACTCCAAACAAATCTCCAGGTACTCTGCTGTCTCATAGCAAGAATCAAAAAGGGCAAAACTGCAATCAAAGTGGCAGTCGAGGTCCGCAGCAGGGGTTTACTCCCGGCCCACGCGGAGCGATGAACAGAAGTCTTGGCAGGCGCCGCAGGCCCCCTGCAGACAGCAGGAGCCGGCCTGGAGACGCCGCTGACCACAAACAGGGCACGAGCTGAAGAGATGCCAGCTGAGCAGAAGTTTCTAAAAAGTATACGTTAAATAGAGGCGTGGTGTAAACCCACAGAGCTGCAGCATGCAGGCAGTCACTGCACAGTTTCCTGTGATAAGTAATTGGTGCGCAGCCTCTCTGCTACTCGTCCCCCTTAAAAAGTCACTATGCCCAGCAGAATTCGGGAGTAGAAATGCGAAATCCAGAAGGAACAAACTGGCATGTCACATGTACTGTAGTTATCCCTAAATAACAGAGCTACATAAAGATGGGGGAAAATAAGATTATAAATCATAAGATACATGATATTTAAACATTTTAAAATTCAAAAGAATCATTTCTCTTGATCAAGAAAATTAAAAGGGTGTCTGAACTGGTAAATTACATTGTAAAATGAAAGGAAACTTTCATTAGCTCCTGTATTCTAAACTCTTAATACAGATATAACCTGAGGAGAAAATGATCCTGTTTAAAACATACAGAAATACTAAGAAAAATGCCAATTTAAAATACCTAAGGCTTCCATTGAATCTGTAGCTTTCATTCCCACTGCTCATCACTGCATATCCTATGCAAAATCATATACCCCAAATCTAAAATAAAAGTTGACTGAAAACTACCTATTTTTCAGTATATATAAAGTAATGTAAACCCAAGTAAGACTCTTTGGTACTTCAAGTGGAGGTCAGTTATACTGTTAAGAAAAATACTCTCTACTTTTCATATATATGTGCACACATTGCTTCTTAAGACCCTGGTTCAACACAAAGGTTATTTGAGGGATTTGTTTTCTCTTCAGTTAAGACATCAATATCACTTCGGATACTCTAATAGATTAATGTAGTCAGCAGCATGAGCCAAGCTGCCCACCACTTCTATGCTTGGATTCAACATCTAGAACAAGATGATGAAGTTCTTTGTATCAAAAAAAAAAAAAGAAAAAAGAAACAAGAAACAAAAAAGGCTGCCTCAAGTGAACCTTGATATATCTAATTTTAAACATCTGATTTAAAAAAATATATATGTTGGGTGAAACTTCTGCACTGCATCTCTAAGGGCAGTAGCACAGGCTACAATTCAGAAGGTCAAAATGATGCTTCAGGCCTTGCTCCTGTAAAGCCACCAGCAGTGACTTAAATCTGGCGACGGGCCTCCCTTGCCTCTGTCGTTCAACCACGTACTGCAGGCTTTCTTCATCTGCCTCACTCCTCCATCTAGCTTGGTTACACTTCCTGCAACCTATCTTGAAAAAATATCCTTGGAAAGACATCTTATAGTGCCTATACTAGGAAGTTCCCCCACACACACTATATTCAAGTTTTTCACAGCTTGTCATACCTTCTAGCAGTCATTCAATCCAGTTTAGAGAGCCTGGGGAGGAATGAAGTAAAGGTCTCACCATACATAAAGGAGTCAGGCTCATGATCCACAATCCATAGTGTAACAAGCTACCGTTACCAGATGAATACAGTAGTTGTGTACATGAATGCTCTCAGCAGCCTTTTGCATATGTGAAGTACTGCCCTAACCTCAAATTACCACACAAGTTAACTGAGGGGTGGTAACCACCCAGGCAAATACAGTAACTTGTAAGGTCACAGCAACTTGACCACAAGTGCAAGCTCCATTTCAATACTGAATTAAAGCCTGTATTCCCTCTCTCCACCATTACTTTTTGTAAATTATCACTATGATTAAAAAATGCACATCATGAAGCTTCATAAGGAAAACACCAAGTTGAATGTATAAAGGCAAAAATCTCAAGCTTAGTTTTTCATTATCAGAGATAGCTAAAACCTCTGTCACTGCACCAATTATTTTTACCTTACAGGAACAATTCTTTAAATTTCCCTAATAACAGTGTGGAAATAAGAGGAAAATACTGTTAGGTTGTTTTTTGTAGGAAAACTTTTTGTTCGTTTTTTACAAAATAATTAGGGTCTACTTCATTTTGTCTCCCTTTCCAGTAATTTAGCTCCTATTCCATCCCTTCTGCTGCCCAGCTTCTCCTTCCTCTTCCTCCGCCAACCCTGTATATGTCATTATTACTTACATACTACCATTCTGATACATATATATGTATGTATTCAAATAGCTGTTTCTCCTCATTTTCTAAAATCTAGATTTACTGTCCAGGTCTGTCATTGCTCTCTCCTTTAGACTTCCTTCCTTCTTTTGGTTGCTTTGGACATGTACCACTTACTCCTCTTCCTTGTCTATAAGTAAAAAAAAAAAAAAAAAAAAAAAAACTTTTGAAAGCAGCTAGACTGCCATCTTTTTACTCATTTATGATTGCTTTTTCAGGTTTCCAAGGTGTTTCTGTATTACACATAATAGGTGCAAGAGAGTGACGATTCAGACCACTATGCCAGCGTTCTACAGACCACAGTTTTGGAGGAACTGTGACACCTCTGACATGAATCATATTAAATCTTATTAATATTTTTTGAATAAAAAAATCTGCACTGACAGTGTTAAAAACTCATTTTTAAAGAACCACAGTGTTACTATTTCATAATTCCTTTGGTTTTGCGATATAAGATATAGAGTAGAGTAAGTTTTCTTCAGGGACAATATAGATTAATAATAGATGGAGAGGAAGAACTTAACTAGTGAGTGGACTTACACCCTCCTAAGCCTCACTGGATGTGAAAGGGTTTCTAAACAGTGTATTTCTGGAATTCTGACATGACTCCATAGCATACATGATCATTTAAGAAGGCAGATTTTAGAAGTTCTCTACTATTGCTACTACCAAAATGTTTGATGCATTTTAAGCACTTTCAGCACAATCCCAATTCCTAAAGTGCACAAGGTACGATCTACAGTACAAATGGAATTTGGAGCTGGAACAATAAGTAAATAACTTGTGAACTTCTTTGTTTTTTTGTTTTTGGGGGTTTTTTTTGATAGTTGCATTAGGGCTGTCTAGTACTTTGAAGAACAATAGCAGTAGTTCTGACCTTCTTCATGAAAAAGTGTGATCTCCTAGGTAAAATAACATTGGACTTCAGCTTTCCAGTATATACAATGAAGTCTGCAGTACATGAAGCAGCATGCAGCATTTGCTAACTTTTTAAATAAATGCCCAAATACTCTTATGCACAGCTTGGATCTCTCTTGACTCTACCCTGTTTCAAAACACTACCAGGTTTTCCGTTCTGTCAATAGATATTACTTTCTAGGCCAAAATAACTACCAGACATGACCAGATTGACTTACTCAGCATTACAAATAGGTGTGATGCTGCAAAAATACTCACACTTTCTTTTAAGAAGAAACAAGAAAAATGAAGCTTTTGGGAAGGAGGAAGAACCCGGGGAAAATACTTTCTCTTTCCTATGGTCTAAACTCAACTTGATAACCAGATATCTCACTTTACTGCTGTAAAAGCATATCATCTTCGGTGTAGTGTCATAATAATAAGATATCTATCTTCTGAAAACTACTGCACACGCAATTTATCTTTGCATTCCTCCCAGTCTGTGCTTCATTTGGATTATCATTCTAAAGCTCACGTGTATATTTTACTTTACTACAGAAACCTTCTGGGCTTCTTACTCACTTTTATTTCCTTCTAAGTTTCTCCTGATCACCAATCCTATTTTGATATTCTTGACTCTATCCTTGCAACTATTTCCACTTTTTTCCCTGGCTGTCTGTTCTCAAGTCATGTTTGTTCTCAGATATTCTCATTTCTGCATCTTACACACCCACTCTGATGTCCTTTTCATTCATGTGGGACACCCTTCTTCGCAGGCTAAATATCTATACTATTCTGAAATACAGACTTTTAAGTTCTGGAAAGAAGCACTTCTGAGAACACACTCAATGTCTTTTTTCTGGCCACTTTGCTTCACTTTTTCACACAAAAAAACAAAAAAAAAAACCCACAGTTCTTCTTCTGACCAGCAATACAGCAGCAGCACTCAAGGTTGAAGACAGGGCAGAAAATCAAGCCCAGAAGTTCTTCAGCAGTAACCAATGGCTTGTGAGGTTAACATGACACAAGTTAAAGCAAAGGCAAGCAGATAAACAGTATTTATAAATAATTATATAAGAGTCCCCTTCATCTTTCTGTAAACCTTTTCAACAGTTTCTACAAAAATGTTATTTGATCCAAAGTAAGAGAGAACTGTTCACAAAAATACCTCTGTGCCCAGAAAGATATGAACCATGATATAAAAATGCTGTAGAGGTTTAGTTCAAAATAATTTGTGTATAATATTTTGGATGGATGTCTATACAATCCTCAGTTGCAGAACTTACTAGTGTCATCTTCTGGTTTTGTATAGTTAGATGTATTTGTCAAGGATATTTATTAGTTTAAATGGAATCGAAATCCTTTGAATAAATAACCTGTCTAATTATAATGAGTTTTTTTAAGTATAACCTTCTAGTAGTCATAAGGGGTTAACATTTGCTTAAGTATATAAACAAAATTATTTTTAAATGATGGATAAATTATCTTTCTTTAAATAGCAATCTGTTCTTTGTGTTATTTTATATATGGCAACTGACCATTGCTAGGGTCTCTACTTGTGCATCTTATCAAACAATTCCGTGATAATAGAACAAATCAAGTATATATTGATATTTTGTGCAAGGTAAGAGCTTGATACAAATATTCCTAATAGCCTACAGTTCCCCAATGCAGCCCCACAGAGCGAATTACTGACAAGCTGAAGAAGCTGTCACAAGGTTTGTTCATGAGTACATGCAGATGTACGAACCCAAATACAAAAGTCTGCCAGAGAACTGTAAAGCAAAATAAAATTGCAAAAATAAAACTTTTTTTTAAACAAATATTCCTTTGTAGGCAACCTTTGTACCCTAGATACACTTTAATCACCACAGAATAAAACTTGTGCTTCACTCAGACTGGTAACAGAAAACTTAAAGCAGCAGACATTAGCAGCATGGGCCATGCTATTCAGAACACATATTTAAGTTCCCACATTCAAAAGGAGAATATTAAAAGATTAGTTGTATAAGGTTGAATACTCTTAACCTTAGGTACTAGATGAGTCAAGAGACTACATGCGATAGTAAGGATCACCCTGTATTTCTGTACTTTGCAAGTATGTATATGAGGTAGCTTGAAAACATAATGTAGTTATCTACACTGTAATCAGTTACATCTTAAAAATATCCACACCTGACTGTATATAAAAAAAATGCAATTTGCAGTTTCATGCAACTAACACTCACAATCATGTGTTGGATACTAAAATCTGAGATTAGAATTTACAGCTAAATCTGAAGGTATATTAGTATCTTTTTCTTCAGTTATTCAATTGTTTGATATAATCATTGCCAAGGTCATAAAAAAAACTGACTGAACTTATTCTGATATAATTTTAGAAGAAAAAGGAAGGGTTTACCGTAAAAAATTGAATGAGGCATGAAGAGGACATGCACTGTCTCTTTAGAACTCTAGAATTTCTTTTTCAGAGGCTGAAATTCTTGAATTCAGAGGCCTGCACTTTATATCAGTTATGTAAACCGCTCCAGTTCTCTTGATTAATAGCTTTTCAATACTGCACAAAGGAACTAAGAAAAATATCCGGGTTGAGGGTGAAGTGGATTTCACGTAATAGAAAGAGATAAGGGGATATAGCAAAATACAAATTCTGAATTTGGAAAGAAATTTTAGAGGACTAAAAGCACAACAGAAAAATAACAGTAGGTTGTTGAAGGTATATATGAAAATATCAGCAAGGAGGACCAGAACACGGCACAGTAGGAGTGAAGCTGTTCCTGATATTATTACACAGATTCACTCAATAGGTTTGATTGAAGTAGTTCAAGTCAAGGGAAGTCACGTGACTGACATCTGCGTGCTTGATTCAGGCCTGCTTTATACAGTCCTTCTGATCCTTCTGCTTCCATCTAGACTGAGAATCTTCGCCATTTCCCTGAACAGTATGGTCTCCCCTTTCTCTAAGAACCAATGTCTTTGCCAGCATCCCCAGAACTTTTCAACCAGTCCCATCCACCCATCTTACCTACATGCTGAAAGAAAGCCTGCCTCAAACCAATAAAATATACAGAGCTTCTGCACCCTCGTTGTTATGGGCAGCAGCAAAGCCTTCAAGTATATTAGTGCTAATGGGAAGGCAGTGGATTGAGGACAGGCTCCGGAACTCCGGGACCATTAGAGTAACTGCAAGCAGTGAAAACAAACACAGCTAAAATGTAGGGAAAATTATTTACTTTTTGCTTATTTAAGTTGTGTATAGGGAGTACGAAGCTTTTTCAAGCAAATTATTTACAGCCTAAATATAACTTAAGGCACATTCATCATTAAAGCACAAGTCCAAATTTTATTATTTAGTGGTCATATCATGGCTAGTCAGAGTATCTGCTAACAGAACATTTTCAAAAGCAAACACTATCTTCATGGAAGCTGCCATTAGCGGAATTAAGTAAGGAATTACTATCTTTTGAACCAGTGCTTTAACATTATTTCTAGTATATCCATGATGGTGTTGACAGGAGTTTCTGATAGTTAAGGATACTAACTTAGAGATACTAAAACATTATCAGACTATGGTGGCCAAATGTTTGAAAACAAGAAATCTCCCGCTGCTTCAATTTCCTTCAAATACTTAATATTTTCCTTTGGGAAAGTAACTTGTGTTTATCATAATGATTTCTATTTGCTTCTGGAGCATGAGTCATGCTCTTCAATTATTTTCAGTTGATTGTGTAATTATTAGTGAGAATGGGGTTTGGCTAGTCTTTATTCAGTTTGTGGGTTTTTTTAATAAGAATTTCTGCTTACCTTCAGGTGAAGTACCTGGCTTTTGAGAAAATGCAGAGCTTATTTTACTCTTCTTGCTGCTGTCACTGTTGACAGACAAGGTGGACTGAATTTTTCTGTGCATTTTTTCTGAAACAGGAGCTGAAAGTTTTCTGTTGTCTGCCGATGCATGCTTGACCCCATTGTGAATTCCACTTCCATTGCTCAGACCCACGTGACCATTTCGTATTTTGCCAGTTTCTTCCTCACCCCTTTCCAGTGTTGAAGTATTCGGCTGAGGCAAACGTTGAGGTTGTGCTTAAAATGAAAGCAAAAGAAAGGGTTAATTTAAATTGTAAATTGATAACTGAACACATTAAGGCTAGACTGGGAAGGTAGCGTTCATTGTTCTTATTCAGTTACCAGATAATAGACTGAAAAGTTAACATCTCCCCATCAAAATGAGAAAACAAAAAATACTTCTGGATTAGAAATAATGGTAATTAGATATTCAGAAAGTGCCCCATGTATATGTGAGCCCTGAAATCCTCATTAGGCATGGCGCCAAACAGTTCATAATTCTCTGTGAATTAGACGAAAGCACAAGGCAAGCAACTTGAAGAAAGAAAACTCAGGAATAGGAGAAAAAGAAGTAAAACTGAGATAACCTTGGGACACAAATGAAGAATGGGGGAAACGTGACAGAACAGGAGGAAGAGAAGATGCAGGCTGCAGAAAGGGAAGTGAAACCGCAGGCAGGCCAGCCTGCAGGCTTCGGAAAGTATCCTCACCAGCAACGTGAGGGGGGATGCAGCCCGCAGAGACCAAGCTGTTAGAGAAGAACATTACCGTTGAGGTAGCTAACAACATTTTGACCTTAAACTCATAAGGATCATGGATTTCTGGGAAGAAAAAAAACAGTCAAAGTCTTCAGGAGGAGGTGATCCAATAAACAGCCGGAACATATATTCAAACACCACTCAACTGTTACCTATGGCAACCCACAATCCCCTACCATAATTCTCAATTCAAAAGCACAATTTGAAAAATGACCATAATGGACCAGCCAGGGTTTTTAATGACTACAAACTGAAATGGTCCAAGGAAAAATTGTAAAAACTGTCAAGCTAGGAATTTGCAGTGGTCTGGTTAAGACTCCAAGAGTGCTTGTTATAAATTCATTTTAATGAGATGGCACGAAACTTGATCATTCTTTGTTGTGTTACCATATCATAAAGGAGAGTATTTTTAACAACATGGGAAATATAATTTCTAAAGTCTATATCAAAAGAAAAGAAAAGATGCAGCTTTTTATGCAATGCTTTGCAGAAAAAAGACTGGTTTCCAATTTAGGATTCATGTTTTAAACAAATGCAGTCTTAGATCTAAAACTAATTAAACTATACACATAGTAATATAACAAGATTTCACAGTCAAAAAGTATCAGCCCGATCACTAATCAAAATACTATGGTATCATGCTTGGACTTACAGAGGTCTTCACACAGTCCAATATTCAACTATTTATATATACAATGTCAAGGAAAAAGCCTATATTTTACTGAACTCTGAGCTGAAGAGAGATTAGACAGCATCTGTAGGAAAGGGAAACAGTGCTCAGGACTGCAGCTCATTCTCTTTTCAGATGATTCACATCGGTTTTCAGACGATTTCACAGTATAGCTTCCTATGTAGATCACAACATTATATCCTAGAACCAAGATAACCAAATGCATAGATAATTATAGTTAATTTCCTTTAAAAGAAACAGCTACACTAAACAGGTACAGGTGACCAAACATTTGGGCAAAGACTACCACGACACCCACACCAACACGGACTCTAAAAAGACTCCTCAGTTCCGAATTTGCCTAACAAACCCTCAACACTCCTTTTATCAAAGACACTGATACATACCATCCTCAGATTGCTTCCTCCAACTATCATAATCTTGTCCAGATTAAACTTCAAATAAGTCTTAAACTAAGTCCTGATCACATTCACAGACCAAGAGAGAGATTTTCCATTTAAGATAGCCCCAGATAATTTAAATACTGAAAAAATATAATTCTTCATTCTTCTTGCCACTGGATTTTCTTAGTCACTGCAGTTAGGATTTTAAGATGACACCTAGACTGCCCACATATTTGTCTAGGTCAGAGTAACCCTAATTGTACCTACTTTACAAAAGTGAAAATTTCTTGGTGCATTAAGAAAGGGCTGGGTGAAATATTTGTAATAATGGTCTCAACAATTTTTCAGGAAAGATGAAGATGATTCCATTCCACTACCTGTTCATGAATTTCCAGGCCAACACAGCAGGAGCACAAAACTATCCTGATACTTGATAATCTAACTGTTGCCCATAAAGTTTTGGATGGCAATACTGAAACTGCAGCTCCTTTCAATCTTGCATTAGTGCTTGCCAAACATATTAATAGAAACATAAGCAAAGGTATTTACCTGACTCTGGAACATTTGCAGACTACCATAAAAGCCATGAAACAAGTTTTGGGGGAGTTTATTCCTACCTGAAACAGGAACAGGCACAATAAAAGTATACTACCAGGAATTATTTGCACAGGGCATCTTTCCATGAATGTACAAAAGCAGATTTTGTTCTATCTATTCAAAAGGCATTCTTCCATTTAAAAATGGTCAATGTCAGTCAAAAATATTAATTAAAGTCAAAAATAAAATCATTAGCAACATCAGGAATCAAAAATTTTACTCCCTAAAATTCAGTGTTCATATCCATAACTCCCCCGGCTTTATTTGCTTTATCCAGTATTCTTAAGTTTTTCATGCTCCACATAAGGATGCTTTTCTCACATTGTGCTGCCTAAGACTCCAAAGTGTGGAGCATTCCAGTTCCACCAAAACCCTAGAATTACTTAGGAGGGGTTAACCTTCCTCAATAAATAAAAGTAATACACTATGCTAAAAATTCTGTGTGTCTAGACACACAGTTTCTAGAACTGACAGATATGACCTTTTTCAAGCCAGCTAAATTGGTGGTGGCAGCTTACAATTGTTTGTATATGTTTGGTGCTTTATTACAATACAATAACTTGACAAATTATCCAATCTTCAATCTTCAAAATTATGTTTGTTTCTGTCAAATTGTAGGTGAATGGTTAAATCTTGGGGAATCTAAACAAAGTTATTTGTTTTAACTCTTATAATTATTTTTACTAAGGTTTCTTTTTCTTATTAATCCTGTTCCCAAAGTACTCTTACTTCAGTCTTTTAGCATTAACATACAACTTTTTAGCTGACTGACTTTAGAGTATTCACATGTGATACACAGGTCAAATCAAAATGGAATAAAACCCCAAATGTATTAGTTATCTCAATTTAAATTTATTTTAACTTTATTGATAATTTTGCACTAGGGAGACTTGAATCTTATGGTTAAAACACACTTGAAACCAATTAGGAACCATATGACCGCATTCTAGCATAAAGAACAAAAGCAATTGACAGTTCCAAGATTAAGCCACAACCGCTCAGTTTAAAACAGAAATATTTTTACCTTATTTTTTAAAGGTTGTGTATATCTTAAAAAAAGTGTAATATGGGGAACGACACAATGCTTCTTAAAACACAGTGATACCCAGGGACTCTCACTCTCTCTTTAATGATCCACTTCTCTCATTCAGCTGTCTTTCTTTTTTCAAATCTTTACATATGTGACAGCTCTCAAAAGTAGACCATAGACCATCTGGCATTTTCAGAGGTGTAACTTGTGCAAATTCAGCTCTACTGGGAACACAATGCTATCTTCTGCCTGCGTTATAAAAGATACAATAGAATGCAGAACTTATGAGTTGTTTTGAATTATTCATTTTTTGCCTGTATATTCAAGAAATTTTACAAACTCTGCATTTTGTACTACATAATCACATGCGTTAAAGGTACAAAGAAACTTTTTGACACCTCTTTTCTACAGAAAGATGGCATTTTGTTTGATATGTGAACATTCAGCGCCTGTTATATCATTCTAAACTGGCCGTGTGCTGCTACAAAAGATCCCATTTTACACTCTATGTATGAGCAAAAATTTTATTCTTAATATTCAGTAACTAATGCAATACACATCAAAATTTCAAATGTGAGTTGTATGACCATTCAGCATCTTCAAATTAGGATGGCATTGGACACTTACTATATGTTAAAAAAAAAAAAAAAAAAAAAAAAAAAAAACACCATTCCTCACACAACATAGAAATATTGTCATTTTAAACATCCACAATGAATAGTTTCAAATGTCCTAAGAAATACTGTTCTTTTTAGGTTAATATGTTTTTAATCTTTAGCAAAACCAGTAGATTTAAGTCAATATTTTATACAGTGCTAACACTAGTGGATTTTCAATAAGAATGATAAATATTGGATTAATGATTCAATAGAGTGAATCTTTTTGATAGAAAACTAGCAGATAATGTAGCTAGTAATAACTATACATGAATCTGCTGCCTGTGGAAAAGCAATAAAAAAGGCAATATATTGCTATAGCATATAATCTATTAGTGTATTTCACTGCTTCCTTGTCATTGGTTTCCTTGCAAAGTGGGCCTTAATACAATAACTTCTGCTGTTACTTAACCGACTTTACAAAATAATTTAATTGTGAGGTTACTAGATGGTGAATAAATATTCAAGTACTAAACACTTACTATGATTTTGATGGTTTTGGATGCAGTAACTATGCACATTCTCATTTACACTGTGAAATGTGTAACAGCTAAAATAAACATGCACATATATATGTACACTTATAATACTTTGTTTATACCTCTACAAACTATTCTTATGAGAAAAATCCTGATGCATGCATTTAACAGGAAAATGTATGTAAACAGAGGCAAACTCTTTCAACAAAAACAGGACAGTTTAAGATATCATTAGGGATTTTAGACAAAACATAAAAACAAACACACACAGAGAATACAGACTCCTTGGAGTCAAACTGAATCAAAAGAAAACACCAGGAGGAAGAAAAAAAAAAATGAGATAGCTAATTAGTAGCCTCACATTTCAATCATATTTCAAAAGCTTTTCCAAGGCTGCTAATACAAATGCCCATGGAGTTTACTATGCAGGCCAACACCATCAATGGAAAAAATATTTTGCAGATTATAGCCTCGGTCATCCGAGTATAAGCCCAGAGCATTATTTTTCTTAGTTTATGACAGTATATCAGAACATATCGTAGAAGCAACATTTTTGCAAGTGGGCCAAGGAGGAATAAAAATACACAACTTCAAAATGTAAAAAATTATAATCTCTGGCATTTTCAAATATTGAGAAAATATAAAATACCATTTCAGTTTAAAATACCTTTGACACTTCTCTACCTCCCAAACTGTGTTTAACTAAAATAAGAAGACAAACTCTTTTTAGGAAATAGACAGGTCCTGCTTTGGTTTACTAATGCTGAAAGCCCAGCTCTACATGCTAACTGGAGCTCTGGTAATCATTTTATCTCAGTGGTGGCTGTTCCTACTCATTCTGCATGCATTATACTGAAGAGACCACATGCAAGGTAGGTAAGAATAAGGCCTCTGTCTTTTAGCAGTACTTCTTCATAACACAAACCTAAGCTTGAGGGGAAAAATAAAGCACATGAAGGATAGTTATGGATTGTAGAGTAAAACCAGGAGCTGTCTGCATTCTAGAGTAAAATTAGGGTGATTCCAAATTGCTTCTGGAAAAGACATAATTCCTGAGATTTAAAAGGCAACATTTCAAACTGACTGCAGCAAAAAATCTTACCTTTTCAAAAATATTACAAATTGTATACATCTGTATGCCCTATAAGCATAAAATTTCAGTGAAGCTGGGACAACTCAAATATCTCAACATCTCTCCCTCCCCACTTTTGTAGCTAAAATCCTGACTAGTCTCTACATGAATCTTCACACTACACCAATAGTTTTCTCTGCTTAGCTATTCTGAATATTAACATTCAGATTACAAGATGTACCTCTGAGTCAACCTGTGAAGTGGCTTTTGTCAGCAATTATTTTTGAATATTTTCTAGGACATAAATAGCATATACTGCAGCTTCCATATCACAGAAAGCATACATTAACTAAATAACAAGGTACCATCAAGGTACAATCTATCTTTCAAAATCAATTTTTTACACTGAATTTTTTATACCATTCTGACTTTACAAGGAAAACAAAGTACCAACTAACAGCACCAACTACCTTTTTAGAATTGCTTCTTCTAAGACATGAGAACATCTTCAAAATGAATACAATATATAATTATGAAACAGGTTGTCCTTTGTAATGAAAACACTGTAGTAAAATTGCTGGTACAAGTTTTACAAGATCCACACGGAGAACTATATGTTAAAATCTGTCTGAAAACACATCCATGGAACACCAAGCTTAACAGAAATGGGGCTGGAGGGACAAAAGAGAAATAGGTTTTATCCCATCAGGTCTCCAACTGTGAAGGGGTGACTAGAATAGCAAATGTACGTGCACATGTGTTATGGGTTGAGAAGGTGACACAAGTACACAAGAAGGTGCCAAGAGTACTCCTAAATCCGTGCAAAGACACCTGCAGTTTCTTCCTCTGGAAGCACTGCAGGACCTTATGCATTGTTTGAAGGGTTGCAGACATTGTATACAGATGTCTGACATACCTAGAAAGAAGCACAGGAAAGCGTGAAAAGGACTGGTAGCCGTAATTTTACAAAGTCGATAGGCATTCCCACATTCCCACTGAAAATGTAAAGTAAATTGCTCCATTTACAAATCATCTTTCTTGAGGTGTTTTTCCAAAATGAAGAAATGCCTGTTGAATTTTTTTAATGATAGCAACAACAATTTCTTAATCATTGCTGAATTAAGCCTTAACTTCTTTTAACTACTTCTAGCTTCTTAACTTCTAATAGCTATCTCAAAATTGAAATATCATTTTGTCTTCTAATTACCATTAGATGGCAAGAAAATTCTGCTTCTACATCTTGCCATCATTAGCAATGTTTTTTGTGAGACTGAAACTATACATATATTGGCATCTGTGATAAACTTTGCAGGTGATTTGGAAATTCTTGCTAGAACACAAAGTTAGAAATAAAGATGATTTACATATAACTATCTCACAATGGATGTTAAGCAACAACAAAATAAACTTGAATATGGTTCTTATTGTAACAAGGCTTTTCACTTCTTGAAAACAGCTGTAGCTTGTCGTGAAAAATGCAAGAGGAGACCCCATACACAGAAACAGGACATTGTAGGTAGCAGGCTCCCTACTCAGACTCCCTGGAAATGAATGTCTATATAAAGCTGTGTATAAAAGCGGGAAATTATACTGCAAGCTTTCCATTTATAAATTTATCTATCCAGTTTTCTCTCCATACATTCTGCTAGAGGACTGGAAAAGAACTGCAGTGTATTTGCTCTTATATTTGGCAGTGTTACAAGTACTTACAACAGCGGTAAACATTGCATAGAGATATGCAGCGCTAGATTAATTTATGGTCACCATTCCAACATTCAATGTTCATATTTGGTATATTTTACACATTAATCGATTGCTTTTGAAGGTTTTTCTTAAACAGTATTTGAGGTGAAATGCATATCTGTTTCTTCCTATATTTGCCACAAATGTTATTTACTATTTAAGAAGCACAATGACCTACTTGATTCTTTTTTGTTTCTTAAATCTTGCTTTATAATGCATACAGGCTTGTAGAAATTGGATATGAGGACAAAGTAATATACAAATTAAGAGCGAGAGAATTAGGTTTTTTAATTTTTGAAGTGCTGATAGTGATCTATTTCTGAAACACAAATAATTGATAACTTAATAAAAGTGAAAATTGTCCCCAAAACTATAAAGGATTCAAAGGGATGCAAAATCAATATGATCCCATTTCACTAAGAAACAGAATGCTTTGCTTCTGGAGTTCTAATTTTAAAAGGAAGGTTAATTAACTACTAGACACAAAAAAGTAATCCAAGCTGTTGGTGCTACAATTACAGCAATTACACAACTAGTACATATTACAACATACGGTTATACCACTGCATAAAGGCATACTGGCATCCCGTGAAACTAAGACATTAAATCAAATATTTAGCACAGCTTTGTTGCCTCTCCCATTCTGTTATTTGTTCCCAAATCAGATAATAAGCATCAAAGAGAAGCTAGAAACAACAGGATACCCCTTGCTGGGTACTGCCTCAGAGGCAGCACAACAGGATGTAGCAAACAGAAGCGATATCCTCAACCCAACAGAATGGTGCTCTCAATGTCATTAACACTCATAACCTGTGCAAGCTCACAGCCAGTTCCTCTGGCTCCAGCGTCTCCTTCTCCCTTTCCCAAAACCCCAACAACCTGGAAACAACGAATAGACAAACACTGTTTCATTCTCTGTAAGAAAAGAACATAGGACACGAAGCCAGGCAAACAGCAGTCCTGGCTCTGCAGCCTGTCCATTAACCCAGAAGACATTCAAAGGCCTCATTTATTCTCCACTGATCCTATACACCGAGTTTTCAGATGACAAGATTACAGAAACTCACCCTACTTGGTTTTAAAAAGAACAAAAAGGCAAATGACTGAAATGATCAATTTCCTTAAAATTCACTGCCCCCTGGATTTCCACTCCTGCACTCTCATAAGTGATAGAATTTCAGAGGACTTCAAAAAGTGTTAAACCGCAAGAACAAATTTGACCCACTGTTCTTATTTCTCTGTCTTCTGTCATCTCTATAATACTAAGTATTACCCAATGCTATTATTAACAAAACTAACAATGCAGAAAGAAATAGAAGTAAAAACAGGACAGCAGCAAAGAAAGTATGAGATCAACAAATAGCAGAAAAACAAACAGAAGATCAGTAGGGAAATATTTGTATATACATAGGTATCTGAGTTTTTCTGGCACCTTTGCTGCATTTTTTTTCTCTCTGCTATTCTTTCTAGAAAGCTAGAGCTGATGTGAAGTTTGGCATCAACTGATACCAAGTACCAGAGAACAACAGGAAAAAAGAGGTAAAGCACAGCTGCAAGGAAAATGGAACAACAGGAGGAGCAAATGGGTAGTAACCACAAGGAACAGACTAAAACTTGGGATTTTTTGTTATTAAAGCAACAGTGGAGCAAAAACATTGAATGAAAAAAAGCAGCAGATGGCACCCACCCAGAAGAAGACAGCACTGGAAGGGAAGGAGATGGAAAAGGAGAAAATATATAGTGAGCTAAACCATTTAGTTTGTGAGGGCAGAGGAGAGCAGGGAAGAAGCAACAACAAAATTTAAAACAAGTGAAATCTCACTGTAGCTTAAGTGTTTGCTATAATTTTACATCTAAGGAAAGAATTAAATGATAAATCAGTAGTCAATAAGCAATGAAATAAAATGAAGATAAACTGATCATACTTTTCATAGCACACTGATCTAGAGTTAACACAATGCTCACCCTCCTGCTCGGGGTCAGAGAGGCTGCAGGAGCCCAGGCCAAAAATTAGCCACATTCACCAATAGTGGAATGATGGAAAACGGAAATTCTGTGTCACCAAGCAGGGGAAGGATTTGAGGTGCACAACACCTCATAATCCAGTTTGTCTTTCCTGCAGACCAGATAGTTAGTAGAGTGACTGTCAGTGGAAGAAAAAAGAAGTGCAAACACAGTAGACAGTGAAGCAGGAATCCATCTATCTCCTAACTCTGAAAAACCAAGGTGTGAGGAGAGAGAAGCAACATGTATCTGCATGGACAACATTAACCATACTGAAAGGTTTATTCTCTGCTACCACACTGATATGCTACTAATGTCCTCCAGCTATAGGAATCCCCTCAGGGCAAGCACTGCATCAGAGATCCACATGGGACCCCCTTCACCTGTCTCACGCAGCTGAGATACTTGAGGACAGGCTGAGAAGAGTTTCCCTGTCACAAAGCACTCCAGGGATTTCAGGGTGCTAAAGGATTTTGAATCACACACAAAGCCTAGGTAGAGCTAACACAACCAAAACTAGCTTTTATTAAAATAGAGTGCACTAGTTTGGCATTGAGATGATCCAGAAATGACAGCTCTTTCTCCCTAGTTTGAACCAATCATTCCGGTGTGCCTCAAAGAGAGACGACACAACCTCACCCAAAATGTTTTTGTGTGTAAACTGTACAAATCAGATTCTTGAGAATATACCTAGAAAAGTCCTCATATCAGAGTCGCTGAAATGCTTGAATTTTCTTTGCCTTCTCCCTCACATACCAAACTATATATCAAAACTGCAAGCAGCCATGGAGTAAAGACTGCATCTCTGCATCAGCATTCACTGCCCTTTTTTTCCCTCACAGTCAGTTTGACTGTTTTACACTGACACAGCTAAACAGTAATGTTTCAAATGCTAAAGGGAAGGGAAATGTTATGCTTCAGAAAGTAAAAATTTATTAACTAAGAGATTTGTGTGCATTCAATTCAAAGCTGAATGTGCTTAACAAATGATCATTGCCACAAATACTTGGCACAAAGGAAAATGGTTTTTTACTTACTTATTTACTATATTCTACCAAAATGATGTAGGAAGTTCACTTTCTGACTCACTTGGGCAATCATCCTGGCAAAGCTTTCATACACGATATCCATTGTATGGAGTTGATATAAAAAAGTATATTAAATCAGTTTTTGCCTGCTGGTCAAGCACACACCCCTTAAAAAAGTGCAAAAGTCAGATTGCTGACTGTGTCTGGTGAAGACCAAACTTCCTGTAAAAACGATGCACTTTGTTTCCTGAAAGGAAGTAAAGCATAAGCTGCTCAAACAATTCATATGAAAACTCTGATATCTGAGCCACACAGTTACAAATTTTGGCTGCTACAAAATTACAGTGTCACATCAGTGATCAACAGTGACAAACACAAAAAATTCAGAGAAACAAATGCATTAATGCAAAGGGGAAAATACTAAGCTATCTGAAGGAATAGGTAAATTGTCCTAACAGGATGAAATTATCTACACAACTCTTTTCTTCCTCCCCACAAATGAGCTGAAATTCTGATTCTCCTCTCTGTTCATGAAATAAGATATAAATCTATATGAAATTATTATGCTCACACTATTTCAATCAGTCCAGTAGCACTTGCAAGTCCTTATCCGGCAGAATTTACTGAATAGCAGCAGAATACTGTCTCTTGTCTCTAACATACAGAAATGGACTATTATTTCAGCATGTTTAAAAGCATTCAAAATTACATATGGATTCATTTCATTCTAAATTAGGAATACTTCTTTTAACTCATAAAGCTACATAGTTTGGCCCATGAAGCTTATTTAGTTCACCTTTTGTTTAAAAATAATTCTAAGTAACATTTAAATTCGGATGATGTTTGTCCTTTGAATTAGTTTTGAGTGCTTACTGCAACAAAGACCTTTTTCTGAAAGCCTTCTGTTCTGTATTTTGTTTAGATTTATACATTTCCCCTTATCTGAGGGGAAAAGAGATTCTTCTGTACACTAACCACAATTATTTTATTAAAATGGAGTGCAGATATAGCAATGAAATCTTTGTTTTATCAGCATTATTCACAATACTGAAAAGTGTCAGTTTTTCCACTTTACTCTTGCTTATGGAGCCTAACTTCCACTCCACTCTTGCTTATAAGGTTTTGCAACTAAGCTGAAAGATTTCACAGGGAAGAAACAACATTTTAAGTGACAGCATTAAAGTTTACAGTTACGCTCACCTTTTGTCCTTTACGAATTTAGGAACTCTATAAAGTCACAGCTGAAGCAGCAGTCCCCACTTACCCAAGAGGTTTAAAAGTGCAGAGACAACCCATGTCTCAGAGCAAAGACGGCGACTACATCACATGCAAACCACCTTCCTTCACCAGTTATAAATGCCGTTAGCCCAACAAAAGCATTCATGTCATCACCAGTAACAGCAGCACGACCAGGCGACTGATCAGCGAGCCAACATGCTGCCACCATCCCTTTGTGCCGTGCAGCTGCTTAGTCCTTAGGGAACATCTCAGCCTCCCTTCTCGCATTTCTTGGCCCCAAACAGAAAAGCTCTTAGGAAACCACCTAACTGCCAAAAGGACAGAACTCAAAAAAAGAACTGAACCGTTTTTGATACTTCCTTATCCACTTTACTAAAGCTTCATGCCATCTGCCATTTTATTTGCACTGCTGCCATAGTTTGCCATTTGGAATTAATTTCAACATCCTTATTTTATACTGTTCCTTCAGCATAACCAGTTTCACTTTATTGTGCCATACTATTTTCTTAGGCTGGTGGAATTAACAACTCACAACGGAAACACCTCCATACCACCTGTCATGCTGTCATGCTATGAAGGTTCAATAGCAACGACTGAGACAGTAATATAATAATAATAAAAAAGATGTTTATTTCCTCACACAAGTTCTTGGATTAGTAACATCCATTAAAACAATGCGATTACTAATTTAGAAAGGATAACACAAAACCATCAGTTACTAATTTAGAAAGGATAACCCGAAACCGTCGATTACTGCGTTATTAATTGGAAGGACTGCTTATCCCTACTTGAAAGCTTTCTTGTTCGCTCTCCTAGTGAGAGGACTCTCAACCTCGAGGAGTTACCTTAACCCAGCGTCCCAGGAAAAGGGGAGGGGGGGGGGGGGATACTCACGGTCCAGCCGGAGAGGATGGTCAGGTCATGTTCCCGTCCCTGCTCAAACTCTCCTAGCTCCCAAGCCTCTTTTTATACGGCTGGGGCTCTGGGCAAACACTGCTTTTGCTGACTTTTTGCGAGTTTCACAATCACAGGACTGTCTGTTTGTCTGCTTGGGAGGACCCTGCTAGCGAGGCAAGACCACAACACCTCCGTATTGCTTCTTCCCTCCCTGGGGGTCCATGCAGATTCCAGGTGGCAGACTTCTTCAGTCTTGTTAATCATTCCATTCCGCAGCCTTGCGTGTATCAGTCCTTGCGCATATCGGTTGGTAGACGACTTTAGTCCACTTTAGTCCTATTAAGTCCTCTGTTCAACAGCTTTGCGCACATCAGCTCTGGTGCTATCAGTTCTTCTGCATATCAATTGACAAACTTCAGTCCTGTTAACTCTTCACTCGCCCGTCACACCTTATATTTAATTTGTGCTATGTTAATTCAGACAAAATTCCTGGTTTCTGCACAGTGCAGTACTGCCAACCCAAATTACTCAAAAGCATGAACAATTTTATTTTTAAATTTTTTTTTTTGTATTGGCATTCTCAATTTTGAGTCTTTAATCTTTTGTCAGTAGCTACAAAGACTAAGACCAAGTTATTTTGTTGTTTCTTTTATGAAAATTTGAATCTCACATGACTTCAGAAGCTTTCGTAATGCGTTGCAATGTTTAAGTTTTTCTAACTGAATGCACAGTAGCTTTTCATAATTTTTAATTTACTATTAATTCCCCTATAGTCAAATCAGTCATTCTAATAGGAAGGTTCACTGCTACTTACAAAACAGATTAAATGTTGTTGGTAACAACATATTGAACAGGTAATATACTGAACAAGCTTTTATACTGAAGCACTTTAAAAGAATTTCCAGTCACCCTCTAAGCACAACCTTCCTGTCATTGCTTACAATTATGTAATCGCAATAGAGAAAGACATGGAGAAACAGGGAAAAGAATTGTCAAATCAAAAAAAAAAAAAAAAAAAAGGAGGTGGGGGGAGCTAAAGAAAATTATGTAAACAGAACATAAAAATGGGCTGGAGACAGTAACTGTAATAGGGATGGGTCAGTCATTTCTATCTCATTTTCCTTTACAAAATTAAATATGGGAAAGAGGATACTGAGCAGGTTTAGCTTGAGTTTGTCTTTGTTACATGCTTTAAAAATACAAACATTGATACACAGTATTTAGGTAGAGAAGTATTTCATAAGAAAATCATAGTTACAAAGGGAATAGCTAGGAAATGCTAAATTGTTAAATGAGCTGGTATACATTATTAAATTGCATATAGGAAAACTACACATGCATTACCGAGACTTACCTCAATATTCTGCCTTACCACGTGGGTATTTGTTATATGACTTCTACAAAAAACTCAATTTGATCATTCAAGCAAAAAATTCCAGGTAGGCTGATCCCACATCCCCAAATCTTCTCACCATGACTTACAAGTTTCCATCATTTTGAAATTCAAGCAAAAGGAGTATTGTCCATTAATTTCCTGTATTTCTTGTACAGATCTACAAGATGTTCATTCATCTCTGGTTTCTGGTTTAGCGCTGCTTTCATGCCAAATTTGGTCAGTGTATTCTCCCATTGTTTTTCATCGTTTTTCTCCTGAAGTACGAATTTTATTTTAACTTGCAACTTATAGAATGCAATTAAAATAGCTGTTTGTCCTAATGAAGAAGAGACACAGGAAAAGGCACATGCCCTCCAAGCGGCTCAGTGGTCTCCCTGCTGAAGGAGCACACTCTATTTTGTAACAACCCAGGCTTGGAGGCAACCTTGCCCCTGCTCAGCTGTGGAATGGACAAATGACGTGTGTTGTCTTTCGGGGGCAAAAACTTGCCGTGAAGGTCAACTTTGACTCAGAGGCCACATATTTGAAAGGCTTGCCTAACAGTCTGCTCTACTTGACTTGTGTCAAAAGCAAACTTTATAACATTTTATGCAAACATTATACAACCTTGAGTCTAATAAATCAATAAAACTCCCTTAAACTTGAGCAACCTCTGCATCAGGAAATAGTCTCTTACTTGAAATTTCTACTGTAATTAATATTAGCATTACTAAATCTTACAATTTTCTTTTTAAAAGTGTCATAATATTTATAGCTTCAGATTAAAAGTAAAAATATTATAATCAAGGTACTGCATAGAATTTGAGGAGTGTAGGTTTTAATATAAAGTTTGGTCTCTAATTTTCATGTATTCAGACAGAAAACTTAGAATTTGAAAACCATTTTGTTAGAATGATGTTAGTTTATATTTCATCAGCACAAATTTCCTGAACAGTTTCCATACAAAAATATATGTTTTACATGCTAGAAGAATACATTTCATTTAAGAGTAGTTAGTGGTGGCAAGTATTTCTAAGCATCGTTCTCTTCAACCAAGGCTCATTTCTGGAGGCCTAACTCATCAATACAATGAGTTAACAAGATTGATATTAGAAATAGCCTGAGTGACCACAGCTATTTGACATTTGAATGTTTTTTAAAAGGAATCCTTTGGGTTTGAGTCATGAAGAAATTAAATAAAAAAAACAACAACACACAAATAGGTCACAGGCCCCATGTTTTCCCTGAAAGTATTTTTGTAAAGGGCAAGGAAAGGTATTTGTGGCTCCTTTCACACTGCAGATAATACCAGAATGCAGAATAAATAACTAGTTTTCTGACCCTTCTTTCCTCTGGATAGCTATTTAAAGAAGAAAAATGTCTAACCACAATTACTTAGATAAGACTTCTGATGCAGCCTTAAGCCCCTCAAATCTTTCCTTTTTTTAATCAGTAAGCACAAAATTCAAAAGAAGCGATTTTGGCTCTCTGAATTTTCAAGAATTAATGTAATTATTTTCACTGAATCACAGACTGGTTGAGGTTGGAAGGGACCTCTGGAGATCATCTAGCCCAACCCCCCTGCTCAAGCAGGGTCACCTAGAGCACGTTGCACAGGATCGCCTCCAGGCGTGTTTTGAATATCTCCAGAGAAGGAGACTCCACAGTCTCTCTGGGAACCTGTTCCAGTGCTCAGTCACCTTCACAGTGAAAAAGTTTTTCCTCATGTTCAGATGGAACTTCCTGTTTCAGTTTGTGCCCGTTGCCATCTGTCCTATCACTGGGCACCACTGAAAAGAGTCTGGTCCCATCCTCTTGACACCCTCCCTTCAGATACTTGTACACGTTGATAAGATCTCCTCTCAGCCTCCCCTTCTCCAGGCTAAACAGGCCCAGCTCTCTCAGCCTTTCCTCATAAGAGAGATGCTCCAGTCCCCTAATCATCTTTGTAGCCCTTCGCTGGACTTGCTCCAGTAGTGCCACATCCCTCTTGTACTGGGGAGCCCAGAACTGGACGCAGTACTCCAGAGGTGGCCTCACCAGGGCTGAGGAGAGGGGGAGGATCACCTCCCTCGACCTGCTGGCAACACTCTTCCTGATGCACCCCAGGATACCATTGGCCTTCTTGGCCACAAGGGCACATTGCTGCCTCATGCTTAACTTGGTGTCCACCAGCACTCCCAGGTCCTTCTCTGCAGAGCTGCTTTCCAGCAGGTCAACCCCCAACCTGTACTGGTGCATGGGGTTATTCCTGCCTAGGTGCAGGACCCTGCACTTGCCTTTGTTGAACTTCAGGAGGTTCCTCTCCGCCCACCTCTCCAGCCTGTCCAGGTCTCTCTGAATGGCAGCACAGCCCTCCGGTGTATCCGCCACTCCTCCCAGTTTTGTATCATCAGCAAACTGGCTGAGGGTGCACTCTGTCCCTTCATCCAGGTCACTGATGAAGAAGTTGAACAAGACTGGACCCAGTACTGACCCCTGGGGCACACCAATAGCTACAGGCCTCCAACTAGACTCTGCACCGCTGATCACAACCCTCTGAGCTCTGCCATTCAGCCAGTTCTCAATCCACCTCATTGTCTACTCCTCTGTCC
This sequence comes from Apteryx rowi, assembly GCF_003343035.1. NCBI lineage: Eukaryota > Metazoa > Chordata > Aves > Apterygiformes > Apterygidae > Apteryx > Apteryx rowi. The sequence goes on from NW_020451180.1 coordinate 80,325, forward strand.
CACACTTCCTGAGCTTGCCTATGAGGATGTTCTGGGAGACAGTGTCAAAAGCCTTGCTGAAGTCAAGGTAGACAACATCCACTGCTCTCCCTTCATCTATGCAGCCAGTCATCCCATCACAGAAGACTATCAGATTAAACATGATTTCCCCTTGGTGAAGTCATGCTGACTACTCCTGATCACCTTCTTTTCCTCCACATGCTTGGAGATGGCCTCCAGGATGAGCTGCTCCATCACCTTTCCAGGGATGCAGGTGAGGCTGACTGGCCTGTAGTTCCCTGGGTCCTCCTTCTTGCGCTTTCTGAAGACTGGAGTGATGTTGGCTTTCCTTCAGGCCTCAGGCACCTCTCCTGTTCTCCACGTCCTTTAAAGATGATTGAGAGTGGCCTAGCAATGATGTCTGCCAGCTCCCTCAGCACTCATGAGTGCCTCCCATCAGGGCCACTTTGACATGCAAACAGTATGTATTATCTCTTTAGCTATACAAAACTTACTCCAAGTTTTCCATATACAGGACAGCACAAATAAAAGAGAAATTAAAGAGAGAAAGACTAACAGAATTTTTGCCATGATTTAAGTTCAAGACATTTTTTGCCAGAAAACAGGTTCCTAAAAGTAAGACTTGCATGATGATACTTTCATACAGTTTGTAATTTGGTGTTTTCTTTGCTAAAAATGGCCAACTGAATACCGTTATTACTACAAATAGCAGACTGAAACCACACTGACTCATTGGCTTTGTAGTATAATATTTTACATAGAAGACAGTCAGAGTTTTATTCCTCTTCCTCTTTAAGGAACCACTACAAAAATATTGTATAGCTTTCCCTATGCGCAAAACTAATCAAGAAAAGAATATAAATATTCTTTCCCATCTAGGCATACCAGCACATTAATTCTGAGACAGTACCAATACAACAAAGGAAAATATTCTGAAATTAAGATACAATTTACTTCAGGCTCAAACACAACAAGCACAGTAATCTTTACATTACTTGAAGAATTTCACCTTTGTCTGGTACTGATGATTACTGTCATCCAAACTTCCCCTGCCTCAGACCATAAATTTAGATGATGTTCTGAGAGTCAGAAGAATGGTAAAACAGTAAATGAAAGGCTCCAGGTAATTCTGACTACTGGTGATATGTAGAATACATGCAACTATCTTATGGTCATCTGGTGCAGTTTAAAGTTCTCACTGAAGTTTAACTACTGTTCTGTATATGTAACAACAAAAGCAAGAAGTTTCTTTCCTCACACAGAGTCAGCCATACAGTTTGCAAATTCCTCCCATCTGACAGCCACTGCAATCCATCATTAACATCACTTCAGAACATTCTTCTAGGGTCGAAGGGGAGACATTCCATAGAAAATAAAACATACTAATCCCACAGCAACTCTCTTTATAAGTAAGGGACTACTAACAGCACATCAATGGCACTCAAAGGCATTCAAGAGGCGTGGGCACAAACTGCAACACAGGAAATAACACCTGAATATAAGAAAACTCTTCTTGACTGTGAGGGTGGTTGAATATTGAAACAGGTTGCCCAAGAGGTTGTGGAGTCTCCAGCCTCCAAGACAGTCAAACCTGACTGGACATGGTCCTGGGCAGCCTGCTGTAGCTGACCCTGCTTGAGCAGGGGGTTGGACCAGATGACCTCCAGAGGTGCCATACAACCCCAACTATTGTGTGACTCTGTGATCCCATTCATTCCACAGACTTATGTTAATGCTGAAGACTCAGTCTTAAATGTTAAAGATTGTAATTGTAAGGGTCTGGCTATCTGAGAAAAAGCCCCTCTGCCCAGGACAAGGTTAAATGAAAATGCTACAGTTGTGAAACAATGAAGTGTGAAATTCTCTGGATGTAAGATCTTCTCAGCTGAGAGACTTTAATTCTAGAAATTCTTATGAGAAATCAAAATGGGGAAAAGATGGGTACACTTTCAGGAGCAAAAATGGCCTATCTTTCTACAAAAGCCTTCCAAAGAAATACTAGGAACAGCACATCTTCATTGTCCAGTAAAAAGCGGGGGGGGGGGGGAGACTCAAAATAACTCCAGCTGAATTACCAAGACTCAGGTGAACAGTAGTGAACATAAGATCCAGTCGCATATGTGCATGCGCCAGATTCAAACTTCACTTACTTATTTGGAATGCTGAAAATCATTGTTCTCTTGGTGTCCTGATAGTAGTGACTTATGATTTCTCTCTTGTATTTACTAGCTTATTGCAAGAGAACCATTATTCATTCTCCTCAGTTATAGCTGATGCATCTTCAGCAGGATTAGGTTCAAGAGGCTTTCACAGGCCCTACTAGGAATCTAATTGCACAACACAGTGGCCTGTTTTCAAATTGACTAAATTCAAAAACATTACTAAAGGGTTTAATTCTCACAACCACATTCATGAGACGCTTTATCTTGGGTGGCATGAATACTTTGTGTAGCACATGCTGTACAACTTACTATCTAGCTTTCTTCCAGTTTAAATAATCAAAGGCTGAAAACTATTATAATAAATCACATTTCACCTCCTATGTTGTGCTAAAAGAACTAGCTGATTCACAGTCTTTTCAAGTAATGTTTTCAAAACTACATGCTTTGTCAGGATTCTTGCAACTGGTTATGAAAAGGTTAAAAAAACATCAGGACAATCAGTATGTACGGGAGCAGTTTTGCAATGACTTTGAGAACCGGAATAGTAAGAGAACTCCCACATTAATGGGAGAAACAGAAGATACTTGTCTGCTGGAGAAAGGATTAGAAAATCTCCCTGGGGGAGGAGCTTTTTGGGAGGTCCTTCACATCTCCATTATTACTTCTACTGGCTAAATTCCTCAAAGACTGATCTTCTTTAAAGACAGATCTAAATACCAAATATTCCATTCCTGTATTTCAATGTTTAAGTATTGAAATGACTAAATTTTATTCATTCATAGGTCCACACTTTTTGTCACAGGCAGATGGAGTGGGTATACTTGGAACATTATGCAATCACTGCTTTAAGTAAAATAATACACCTTTTAGACTCGGCAAGATATTTTGAATAATTTCCATTAATCAATTCTTCAAGATTTCTATGCCCACACAGTGAGTTACACTGAAAGAAGACTGTATGTGTTATACCTTCTAACTTTGAAAGGAACCATTTAAGTTATCTCTAGTACTTGCATTATTTTTTAAATAGAATAAAAACATTCATCTGAATTCACAATATCTGTAAGATTAATGTGCACTGTATGGTATCCAGAAAAAGATATTTTGAATTAAGACCAAACAAAAAGACAGTTTAACATCTTCTTGTTATTAGCAAAAAAAAGTCCCAAACCCAAATGGCATCATTTAAACTATGGAAAAAAAAAACAACTCACTGCTTAGCCAAGAAGAAAAGGGAATCTGCAGACAACATTTTGATTAAATAGCCATATAAAGTAAAAATATTAACATGAAAATATATAAAACAAAAGATAAAAAGCATCTAATTTTATATTTCACTACAACAAAAAGCAATAAATAAGAATGTACTAAATAAAATAGGGTATACAACAACAAACATAATTGTTTAATCCCCGCAGAGTCAAACGAAGCATCCCCTTCTCTGAAGAACACTCTTACCAGGAGGGTGTTTCATGGAGGAGAAAAAGGAAATTGAAGCTAGGAAATGATGGATAGCAATGACCTTTCCATTCGTAAAATGTGGGTATATTTTAGGTATTTAATCTTGAGAATTGGATTATTATTAATCAATTATTCATGACAATTTGAATCTATGGTAGATGTTTTTTGTTTTCTTAAATATCACAAAGCTAAGGTCCTGCTTGAGAACCAGAAAGGAGATTAAATCCTCACAAGCAAATAGTGTTCAAGACACTGGCATTTTCTTCCGCCTCCTAAACATTCCTTCCCCTACATAACAACACACACTAATGATAACTCTCTCTAAACCTTCAGCCTAAATATTCTGAAATCCACCTTCACAGCCATTTCACCTTAAAAAAAAAGCTTTCCCAAAGAACAAAACAGGACTTTGTGGCAATGTGGAACAGCAAAAACTCCTTTGACTTTGCAGGAATGAAGCATAGCCACAGCTTACCCTGCTGTATGTTTAAACGTTCAGTCTTTCTCACTTGCCAAAGGTGAGTGACAACAGAAGCAGAATGTCTCCATTACAGGCCACCAGATCACACAGTGAAAATAAGCAGAAGGTGCTTGCAGGTATTTAAAATACACTACTGAAGAAGGAAAAACAAGTGAAGCTATTCTAAGGCTAAGCTCTTTTTAAAACCAGAACCTCTACCAACTGAAATAAAATGCAAAGGATGTGTGCGTATCTATGAGGGGAAAGGGATAGGTCTCATTACTGCCTTGAAATATACCTGAGGTAAAAAAACTAAGATTATCACAGCTTTAGAGAAAAGAGGATGTCTCTTACTCAGGTGCTAAAATTCAAGAATCTGGATAGCTATGGTAGATTTCTGAAGAGTAAAGCCTAACTAGCGCATCTGAAAAACAAACAGTTGGCAGTTCTTCATGTTCTCAAATATTCTTGCTATTAAAAATGTACACCTTATTTCTAGTCTTATGTTAGCTTCGGTTTCCAGACATTAGCTGTAAGTTCTCCCTTTGTTCACTACAGTTAAGAATTATCAAATTTCTGTTCCTCATGGTATCATGCTTCTTAGGGACTAAGCAAGCCACTCTCTAACCTCCTCCTTGTTAACACTAAACAGACTGAACCACATGAGTTTTTTCACAATAAGGCATGTTTTCAAATACTCAGTGATTCCTGAGATATTTGTGATTCATCCCTAACTGTTCTCCAGCGGAACACAGTATTCCAGTAACAGTTACGCAAATGCATTAACAGTTAATACAGAAAGGTAATACAACCATTTTCCTCTTATTTAGCTCTCCCCTGTTTATATGTCCAAAGATTACAGTAACCTTTTCAGGCACAGTGTTGCTCTGAAAATTAATATTCACCTCCTCATCTACCATGACTCAAGCTCTTTTCAGAACCAATTAATTGCTTGGCAAGAGCTTCCCGTAAGATTAGCCATTTCCCTGGGATATTACGAAAGTCTTCATTCTGGGAAGAAGGATACTCCAAAGGAGGTTGGAAGGGGGAGAATCTGGGGGAAATCTCCTCATCTAGAGACTAAAAAAAGCAGCTTGAGAAAAGGACTGCACGGTAAAGGTGAACTGAAAACATCCTACTGTGGAAAATGGCTGCAGCGTTTTAGTTTATTGATGTTGCCTGGTAAACTGAGTTTACAAGTGCAAATGAGAAATCATACACAATGAAGTCATTACAGAGCCTCTAACACTGGACTTCGTTGTTGGTGTGCCAATAAAACTGACTGATTAATTTACTTCCATATAACAGCAGGGTAAAACAGCTGCAAACAAGGAAAACCTAGGAAATTAACAGCTGGAAACATTTATAAAGTGAAAGCTAAGGCTAGCACAAATGGACTATGCATCAACTATGGGGGTGGAAAGCAATCTGTACGGGAAAAAAAGAAATTGAATCATTAGGATAGTGGTAAATAGATGTCAATACTTAAGAAAATTAAAGTGTGCCCTGTCTAAAGCAATTTAAAGAAACAGTTTTAAAATAAACCTGAATAGTCAAAATGCTGTTTACTTCTAATCTCAGACTTCTTTTAATATGCAGTATTCTGCGAACTTTGGTCTAGTGGGGTGATAGATTTGGTTGAATCACTGTCATTCTGAGCTACAGTACTTGTTATTTAAGATGAAATACCTAAACAGTCTTTGATATAAACAAGGTTCTCTTTGTTCTACTTGTTCTGTTATTCAAACTTTTACATATTGCAGGAGTTATTTGTAATTGAGCCAAACACTATTCCTCAGTTTTAAAAAGACTTTACTCATGGCCACACCTGACAAAAATACAAGCTGCTTTAATTTTACCATTTTCATTTCTTCTTTCTGGAAGATTTTATTTGGCAATAGGAATATTAAAGGTAAAAAAGAAACAATGAAATAGAAACAAAGAGATGACTGCATCACAGCAACTACTCAAGCATATATCATAATAAAGCCACTATCCCAGCTTTCACCTAAGCCTGCTTTCAACAGAGCGAAGGGTAAAACTGCTACCAACTCCCACAGCAGCACATTTATTCAGTGCAGCACTACAACCTACCTCCGATTTTATCATATCTTTACCCTTTTTCCTGTCACTTTGTTAATTCAAAGATAGATAACCTTCCCATCACAGAGACATATAACTGCATATAACTGTCATGCTACTTTACACCACCCTTACTGCTAGAAACTTGCAAAATCTGCTGCAATTTCTACCATACATTGAAAAAAATTTACCTTTTCTTCTCCCACTTCCCCAGCTCAGCTGCTAGAGTATGTCCTTGCAGTGAACAGGTTAGAGGAACCACAGCACCACCCTATTATATTTTGTCATTTCCACCATAGTTCAGACACTCTGCAAAACTGCTACTAAATAATTCTGCTTTCCCAGAGGTCTAGGAATGAGGAAGCCTCTAGGAAGAGTGAATGAGAAAGAGGCCACTCCAAAAGTAGCAGATGACATGCCCACCTTGCCGTTTCTCAAAAAAAAAGCACAGACAGCTTGTTTGGTTTGCCAGGGACAAATAGGAGTAAGTAAACTCTCAAACTGTTCAGGACAATTCTCCCCTTTTATAGGACATTAAGAATTATTTTTAAATTATCAGATGCTTTGCTAAATTTAAATTCTCCTGTACAGGTTCTAGACTAACTATACAATGAATTAAGGATATAAGAAAGTATTTACTGGGATTCATTATTTAGAAAAAAAGAATTAACTAAGATTTGAAAGATCTATTCAAATGCTCACACAAAGTTCAGGGGACACAATCATACAGATAAGACACACAAAAAAAAAGCAAAAAGAAACCCCCATAACTCCAAAGAGAATAACCAACTATGACAACAGTAGGCTCAGAAATATGAATTTAGCCTGCTGTGTATGGTATAGTAGATATGCAGTGTAAAGAAAAACTGAACCTGGAGTGCATGGTCAGACAAGGATCTCAGAGGGAAAGCTGAAGCACCATTTAGCATTTAGTCCATTTGCTTTCTGAATACACCCTATAATTAACGAACAGTTTCTCATGCTGCCCCTCCCTTGAGCATCTAACATCCAAATATTTACAGAATGTTAAAGTAGCATTAGCTCTGGCGGTTAACAGAAGTATTTTAGCCTTAGGAGACTGCAATTGTGGACAATCTTTTGGGCACCACATGTTCTTCAATTCAGTAGAAAAATGGGAATAACCTTACATACTTTTTTTACGTTTTAAAAGATCCAAAACATAAACCAGGATTGTTGACTTGTAAAAACTAATTTTAAAAAACATAATTCCACAGCACTTTAGGTTAAAACTGTGTCTTACAACATTCTTCTAATTTTGTATGTGAAAGGACTATATTTTGTTACATAGGCTTTCCAGCACTTATGCTACTTTATAACTCAAAACTCTTTATCAACTTTCACCTCACTGTTCTCAACATACTTTACTCTGCTACTTAAAAGCATAACCTGAGAAATCTAAGATGATGATATCTAGCACAGCAGCACAGTGCAGTTCATCAGCCTTCTGCTTTCCCATTATGAACAATAAGGAAAGAATATAACCTTAGGGCTTTAAAAGGTAAATGCTATAGAGTTCTTGAACACGCTGCAGCAGGAAGACACTCATATCACACCTTTGTTTCAACTCTTTGCTGATACATGCTGATAGTAGGAGTCATTCCAGGAAAGAAACTCTGTAGGCATGCATTATAGTTGCAACACAATGCATTTGACATGCATTTAACTGAATCAACTGGCAGTATCCTGGTACACTACTAAAGCAAGCCTAAATAGCAACAATCTGTTCTGGAAATACTTACTTCTGATGAGGTCACCATCAGTGTGATTTCCCCAGACAGCCTGCTCCTGTATCTCTGGTTGTATATTTTGGTTATTGGAAGGCTGTGTTATATCTTTATCTCCTACAGCAGTATTCTCTTGGTTGGATCTTTCTAAGTCAAAAGAAATTTTAAAATATTAGTTTCTGACATATTTTTCCTTAATGTGAGCAAAACTCATCTTTTAAAGTTAAAAACTAGAGAACATAAAATATAATTTGCATTAACATCTTATAAACTTTCCTTAGAAATAATTCCTAATAAAGTCAATTTTAAATTTGTTTTGTCTCCTGATCAAAATAATTTCTCTTTAAGAAAGTCTTTTAGTGATTATATGTTTAGACATGCCCACAACTTTTATAATGACAAGTTACTGATGAGTTTATGTTTACTTTCCACGTCATTTTCATATAAAAACTTGAATCTGTTGAGACACAAAAAACATTATTTTCTGCCCATGTAGGTGTGTCTGGCATATAAAAGCCACAGAAATTTCACAAGTCTCGTCTCTTGTATTTACAATTCAACTTATGACTAAAGACTTCAAATCTGATTAGTATAAAAACTTTATTATGACACAATTTCCTATTTTTTCATTAAGTCTTTTAAAAGCCATTCTTGAATAAAAGTCAACTTGTAGCCTACGATGAAAGGAAAAATGATTTCCTCCCTCCAGGTATATACAAGATGCATGGAAGTTTACACAGTAAAGTTGTTTGAGGAATTCTTAAGCTGATTTACAAGATAGCAGATCCTGTTGTTTTGATGGTTTCTCCAGTTAACATAGCAGACCTGTATTTTCTCAAACCAAGATGATAAGCGACAGCTTTCACTCTTGCTATTGTTATTGTTTTAATGGGGAAATTCACACACACACAAATCTTTCTGTTCCTGATTGCTACAAGATTTTCCCACTAGCATTCAAGAAAACATTTCCAAATCTGGAATTACTTTGCTCACTATTTGCTGTCAATGATTATCAATTATATCTCACATTTGAGGCATCTGTAAAATACCAAATATTTTTAGACTGAAGTATTTTTTGAATGTATGTATAAAATTTTATATTTACAGTTAAGCTACAGTAAATGAACAATTGTTGAAAAGTCTGTTAGCTCTATTTACTTGTTTCAAACTAGAACATGTTTTTAAGCCACTTATCACAATGTAATAATATCATATTCACAGCTAAAGCAATGATTCCAGTCTTGAAACACAGAGAAATCACTTACTGCTACTGCGGCACACTAAGGTTAGTTTCTTTATGTAACTAACAGCAGTTTGATTTTAAATCCTAACTTTCTGCCTTTGTTATCCACCCTATTAAACTGAGCCATTGAACATCACTCAAAATAATGCATGCTATATCGTATGTATAGTAGCATGTGCCTTCAAGCACTGCTGTTCTTCTATTAATTTCCACCTCTGAAATGTCTGGCCAAGCTACCTACACGGTACTTATCTCTCAGCTCTCCCTCACATCCCCATTTCTTCAACAAATTGGTCAGCACTTCCTCAAGCCCATCCTGAGATGAACTGTTTCACTGGGATTGACATTAAGTTCCTGAAGTAATCAGGAAGACATACGCTGACTTCAATGAGTTTTGCATCTTGCCCCATACGATTTAATCTCACCTATATTCTCATCCTAGCCAAAAACCCCCAAATTTTCCAAACCCTATGGCAGATGTCAATCACAAATTATTTCTACCAGATATCTATCAGATACAAATACAGCTATAATATAGTGTGATGATTTTGTCTGTGCAGTCAGGAATTAGTTGCAAATGTGTTTTAAAGTGCCCTGAAATAGACTGAATGAAAATAAGTAGCATCCTGGAGACAGCAAGTATAAAAGAACTCCAAGCACTGCACAGTCTTCTTCTCATATAGAAAGGCTAAGCCTAAATGAACTATTTTAAAAGATTTAAAAGATTCTACTCTTCAATTACTTTGCTACAATAACAACACTAAGATTACAATGATATCAACCCTGCACTGGTAGTACAATACTGGAGAGCCACTCTACCCAACTGTCTTGTACAGGATATAACTTTGCAGAGCCCTACTATTTGATGTAGCAAATAATGAACAACTGTAAAGAAAGATTAATATTAAAACTATTGGCCACTCAGTGTTCTAAGATTACATTTTTACCTAATAAATTGGAAGATGTGCAGAATGCAATCAAATATCATTATTTATAGCTACTTAGTTTTCATTCCTCTACTTCTTTTCTGTCCGGTATCTTTTTTTGCTTAATAAGTTGTATGTGTATTTTCTGACGTTTACTTCTATTATTCCAGCTGGATATGGTAAATGATCTGTCAAAACCATATAAACAATATCAATGACTGACAACAAAAAGGGAAGGTACACTACTGAAAAGAAAAACAATATGGCTATTGAATACCAAACAATCTTGATAGGAAATTTACTACAATTAACATTAATTGAATATCTGGTCTTTGATCTATTGAATTCATCTGAAGACTTCCCCATCAATGTCCAGAACAAAAGCCTACACCACTGACATTAACAGCTTATTTGATATCTCACTAGAAAGACTAAATTAATGGCAGATTCTATAATATGGGGCTTTATAAAGAGTAGGCCTTATGTTATATCTATTTATGATTTTTTCATATATACACAGTATTAAAAAAAAACAACGCACCAGAACAGAGAACATAAACAAAAGATGGTATCCTGATTGTTTGTTATTGTTTCATGAATGTGCACCAAGTCTCAGTTTCAGAACAAAGAAAACTCTTCCTTTATTCCCTTAAAATAAGCAACTGATGATGAGATCATAGCATCTCAATTTTTTTTTTATTCTAGAAGTGCAACTACAACATACCAACCAATCAGACGTGAAAACAAACAGCCTTAAGAATGCTTCTGAGTTACAAAGTCTGTGTTTTGTTGATACCATTATTTCTGTTAGGTGCATAGAAATAGTTATAAGAGTAGTTTATGAAAAACAATACATTTAAAAATTACAAGACCAGTAAGAATCCACACAAAGTAAAGACCTTATTTTTCTCTGATGTGCTATGCTTGTTGCAGAGTAATTTTAATAAAGCCTACAGCTGACACAAGTAGTAATGGCAAGATCTGGACATAAAACAGGTATGTCCTTTTTCCAGTGCATTTCTAAAGAAATTTATAACAATTCTCTGCTTTAATCAAGCTTAACCTTAAGAAATTTTATGGAATATTTTCCTGGTATGCTAGCTTCTGCTTCCTTTAGTACACCCTTTCGCTCTCATGTGATTAACCTCCAAAACTGACAGCCAACAAGTAAAAGGCATGCTCTTCCTAGCAGTTTAAGTAATGGGAAGAAAAGAATCATTATCTTCTGAGTCTGGCTGCTAAATACTCAAGCAGGAATGTTTGATGCTACATAAACAAACATATTTTATCCAGTGCTGCTTCCTTCCAAAAATCTAACATCTTTGCAATTAATAAAATACGTTGAGGTAGAAATCCAATCTCTCTTCAGAACCATTGTAAGCTACTCTAGGTCATGTCATAAAAGCAACATAGTCCTCTTATCTTGGTGCTTGGTACTACTCATGCGTACCACATTTCAGTCTCCAGATCAGCAACCTAATTGGCTATATACCGCTTCAAAAATAAATGGCAATCCCACAGTGTTTTATCCTGGAGGTCAGCATGGGCACAAATTCTATTTGTGTAGAGATTAATGCAAGTTTAAGATTTAAACAAGGAAGAGAGACAACATGCAAGCAAAGAACAGAACTGAGATGGTTAACAACCTGAATCATATCTATATTACAGTCAACTGTGAAGCTGTTTAGTAAAAAAACCAAAATTTTTAATCACTTCTCAAATTGACTGTTTCATGAAATAAGTGAACTAATTGAACTACTAATCTTTGGTTATTTGGGATTGTTATTTTAAGGCATATAAAAATCTCTTTTATAGTACATTCTTCATTCTACCATAATCTTTTTATATTTATTTTTAAAACTACACAGCAATACACATATTTCATGGGACCAATATTTTTCTTCACAGTTGAGACAACTGTAACATTGATTCTTTACTCCTGTTTTGGTTTGTAGCATGTGCCTCTGATTACATACATTTCTTTTCCTCATGACAAATACATTTTACAAGACTCCACCAACAGAATACTGGCAGCAGTCTGGCTCACCAGAAATATAACTATTGTAATAGCCTTATCAAAAGAAAACTTTGATAAACAGCTTGAATTGTCAAAGAAGACTTATGTATAGTTGGACAAGAATGGTATACAATGCAGTCTCTAAAGATCCCTTCCATTCCTATCTTCTATGCTTTTATAAAGTACTGGTACACAGGTCAAACTAAAATCTCTTAAATTTCTTAAAATCCTAAAAATTCCTTAGAGGTTCCCAGTGAAGTATTCCACTTTTCAAAGTTATATTTATTTCACCTTTGTCTATGATAATGCAGAGCATATTGAGTGGACTTCCCATTAATATGCAAAACTCTGATAGAAAATGCAAAAAAGACAGGTAATGAATGTACATTGAGAAGACACACCTCAAAGAATTCAAGCCTTTTCTTTTTCACATGCTTGTCCCTTTGTACATTCACAGTTTAGCTGTCCCCCCCCCCATGTCTCTTGAGTTTACTCAGAAATGAGTCTTAGAGTGTTCAAACATGGCTACTGTAAGACCAATCTAACATGGCATCATACCTTAATGCATCAGTAATTATGTAATATTCAATCCCTGAACATGCAGAAAAGGGAAGCAAAAGCCCATATAAGCAGGTTAGACATCCTCAGACCATCATGAACAGCTGATTCTATTCATTAAATGGCATATGAGACTATATTGATTCAGCCTTCTCTTCCAAGAAAGTGAATTTTAAGTATGGCAACATGAGAAACTGGACTTGAGAAAAGGTTCAGCATTTGTATATTGACACAGGGAAATTACATAATCTACAATGAATTAAAAAAAATGCTGCTGCAACAACAAATTGAAAGTAAAGCAAAGGCAATTGCTGGGCACCTTGAAGTGCATCATTCTCCTCCAGGAGACAGAGACAAGCACAAAGAACTGGCACGATGGAGGGCCCAAAAGCCACTGGCCACAAAAAATGCAGCAACTGGAACAGTTCAGCAGTTGCACTGTCTAAGGGCAGAGGAATGACAGTAGCATGGCAAAGCAACAGTACTTAGGCACCTGAATTTGGCAGAGCTGCTGGGGCCTAAATGTGAATCCTCCAACTTCCTCAGTGGCTATCTCTGAAGAGGCAGGCGCAGATTTCAACATACGTGGTGCTAAGCCACAAGCTATCACAATTGGAATTTTATCCTTCAAAGAGAGAAATTATAAAAGTGGAAAAAACACCCCAAAAGTAGAAGGTCTGTGAGGAACAAAAAAGTTTAAGAAAGTTCCCAAAAGGAAGATAACAAAAGGCTTTTCTGTCTCAAGCCTACAGCAGTTGAGAGGGATTGAAGAGCATGTAGCTAACACTGCATTTTTAACATTTCCTTCATTCATTAACACCCTAGTTGGCAAGAAACATCTGAGGATACTATCTCCCACAGAAAATTCCACTTTTCACAATAATAATGCAATGGAACATCCATAATACCAGGTTTCACAATGCAACTATTAACAGTCACACCAGTTATTTCATGAAATGCCTAAAACTTTTATGCATTCCAACAAGTCCAACCGTGCTATCTGTATAACAGAATGCCTACTCTAGTTCATGATTTGCCTGAAATGCTCTCACTTCATAAATGACTGGTTCTATAATATAAGTGAAACATTAATATCAATAAATCTACAAATTTGAGTTGGAGGCTTCCATTTAGATGCTTGATTGTTTTAAAAATAAACTAATTTGATCTTGTGTCATTTCACGGATTTCACTTAAATGTCTCCTTACAACCTTCCACGGCTCCAAAAAATGCCACTGAAGAAATCAGTCTCTTAAAATTAGACCAATTCAACTGAACTTCTTGGAAAGCTCTTACACAGAATTTTCCAAAGGTAACAATTATTGATATCCTACAGGTTCGACAACACTTGACAGAGTTCAGGAATGATGATTTAACAATAAATATCAAAGCACAAATAGGTACTCTATACTATTAAAAGCATTTAAAAGTTCAAATACGTAAGTCAAAACTTCTTTCCACATTTAGTCATACAAATTGCCAAATGGTTAGTTACAAATTTTTGTCATTCATACAACAGTATTTTGCATATGTATACAAAAATTAAGATTCATGAAAGTGCTGAGCAGTATTAACTCAGTGGCTTTGCCTACATTAACAAGTAGCTTGATCCAATAAAACCGAACCTGTACAGTGAAAGAGTTGATGTTAAGGACATTTACTGCATACCATACTTCTTCTTGGGGCATTCTACTTTGGACTAGCTCTCTAGTGTAGTCTCAAAGACTGAAGACTCATTAGTGGCTGGAGTACATTAGGCACATTCCTGATGTGCATCTTGCAGTTTATTTCATCCAGAAGGAATCCAGTCCAGGTGCCCCAAGATCACTCCACAAGCAAGCCAAAGCACAGTAAGGGAGGGTGAAGAGGAGATTCTGCATTGCTGATCCAAATGAAAACACTAGTATAGACATGCTCATCTTTGGATGCTACTTATTAGGAAAAAAAATGACTGTTTAAAACAAAGAGAAGTCTAACTTGTGAAAGTCTGGAATGAAATCTGAGAAGAATAACTGTGATATAAAATTAACCTATGAGATGAAGCAAAAATAATTCAAATTTGGTGCAAGACCTTTACACTCAACTCTATGAAGCATAAGTGTATCACACCCATGTGGAGATGAATCACTTTACTGGAACTACATGAAACTGAAAGCAGAAGTGCATTTTTATGATAAACTAGAGTTAGACACTTACGAAAGTTGTGGGTATTTTAGTCAGTACCGTTCAATAAATGCTTTAGTACTGACAGACAAGTATAAAACAAATTAACACAGATTCACTAAACTACTGTCAGATCGTAAGTGGAAACACAAATACAGAGGAGGTACTTGGTAAGTTTGAACTATTTGAGTGTATTGGTTAACCGTTAAAAAGAAATTCCATTACTCATAACACCAAGGCATTGCTGGTAAAGTACAGCTATTACAGTGATAGTAATAGTTGTCACCTTAAGAATTTCCAGACATTCCCTTCAAGTAAGACTTCTGTCATTCGTATCTAATCTAGTTAGAAAGTTCCTTTAGTATCCCTATTCATGGAAACACTTAAGCACATAAAACATTAAGGGACTTAAAGCACATCCTTGAAGAGCAGAACATGCTTTTTGTACTTTCCTGAATTAATTGCTGAATATTGTTTCTTCAGACAGTAAATCAGAATCACATCTCCATCCAGCAACAGTGACATGATTTGTACTGGAGGGTCACTCCAGTAAAGTAACAAGGGTCACTTACTTACAGAATTTGACTCCAAATATTTCTAGTAGACTTCTCCATCTTCTTCCCTCACCCCACAAAAATACCTTCAAGTGGATTTCCATCATCTAAATAGTTATTAGAAAGTTCTTACACTTGAAGTGCAATTATCAGTCTCACTTTCATAATAAAGATACCCTTTATTTTATTTATTTTCTTTCTAAATTGAGAAAGTTAAGTACTTTTCACTAGCTGTTCTTCTAGGTTACTTTTAGTTAATAATGAGCAATGGTAAAAGCATTCTAAATACTTTTTAGATGATACTCCTAAGTTTTCTAAAGTGTGGCCTGATTCTTTAAACATGGATCCATGTTTGCAGGATTATCTCTTCTATTACCTGGTTTATTCAAATGCAGAAGATTTAACAGAAGAAGTCTCTACCCACAGGTACCAGCAATAAATGATTTGGTCATGACCACATGACTACTAACATCTGAAACATTCTACTTAAAGCAGAGAGGCTGATGGTCACAAATTGTCAGATTCCTTGTTTAGGGACATTATTTTAGTACCTACCAATGCAGAAAACACCACTTAAGAGCCAAAATATAGTCATTTTAAGATAGATGTGACACTATTCACTCTGACTGCATTGCACAGCTTACAGAAAGAAGTAGTCATAATTTGATTCAAAGCCTATGCAGCTATAGGGGAAGAGAGACAGTATGAAGAGGATCTTGAACAACTATGCATAGAGTTACGCTTTTGGAAGGATGCGGCAAAAATGAACTAAACGTATAGAAATTAGGTTAAAATTTTCATTCTGTAGTCTGTATCCGAGAATAGCAGATTCCATTGGCACAGGTAAAGGTAGAGGTTTAAAGACCGAAATCGAGTATTGACATTGCTACAAGAAAAGACACTATCATTCACTATCATTTGCTGTAACATTTGCTCTCTGTCATAGTACACCAGTTATGGAGAGGCAAGCTCCAATTATCTCACACAAATATTTATGCATTAATTCAAAAATGAGCTAACAAGGAAGAACAGTGACTGAGATGATGTTCAGAGAGCATGTTGTTTAAAATAATATAAAAAATTCTTTTAAGTTGTGAAAGTCAGGGCATGCCACATCTGTAGACCAAACCATCTCTCAACCCACAACTTATGCGTATCCCTGAAACCTGCCTAAGCTTTATTTTTTGTTTGTTTTTCCTTAGGTTGTGGGATAGCTATTAGTTAAATATTTAAAATTCAGCTGTAATGTCTTTACCTTTTATGGAAGAGAACAACTAACTTTAGCATCTGAATGTATACGATACCCAGCAAAGGGAGCATCCTGAATATTTGGATTTTTTGATAATATCCCATAGAACTACAGAAGATAAAAGCAGAAGTTTGTTCTCAGGAAATAAAGTATCTATGCTAGTTCAACAAATAGAGAAAGCATGTTAAGGAATGTTGTTACCAATCAAAACTTCTTTCTCACTGGAATGTGTTTAATACTTTATTACGCACACAACACAAGCTAGTTATTTCTGATCAAGGAAGCTTTGTTTCTAGGTGAACACAGAATTAAGTATCTCATTGTAAACATATGGAATCATCACTTAAATATGAAGAGATGCTTCTAAGTACAACAGCAATATTTGCATTTATTACAGATTTTCCAAATACCTGTAGCCTATTTCCAGAAATAATAAGAATTTCAACCAAAGCTTTTAGAGTATCTACAAACTCTAGACAAGTCAGTGTAGTTTTGGAAGTCCTATAAAATTTAACAGGTTTAGAGGGTTTTGTTTATTTGTGTGTAAAAATATGTTTTGCTATAAAATGTGTGTAACATCTGCTCATTGTTATTTTTTCACAGTTTCCCATCTACGGACCTCAGTCCAGGTCTTAAAAATACCTGCCTAATTCCTATGTATGCACCTAATGCCTTAGAGTTCAGTGTTATTCTGGCACTTTAGGGTCTCAGTTATTCACCCTGACAATGTACAGTAAATTACAGCACCACAAGGAATTAATGGCTGGGGGGGAGGGGCATGTTGAAAGTCCCAGATATATTTTCTTAGATCTTCAGTCCTGAAATATCTGGACTACCTTACTCTGTAACCACACACAGCAAAGCTGACAACAGAAATGCTGGAATACAGACTGGAAATGTTATGAACTCACCTCTTCCTCTTTCCACCCCCATTTCCCCAACAGACTTAGGCTAGAAAAAAGCAACAAATATCCACAGTTATCCTTAGATCTAAGTTCACTAGAACAAAAATTATGTATTTGAATGCTGAATTCAGTAAAGAAAGGCGTCCTCCCTCTGCGAACTATACATATACTTTAAAACTGAGCATGTGCTTAAGCGCCCCAAAAGGTGTGGCCAGTGAGCAAACCTGAATCAATATATTACCTTTGTTTGTACCTTATTGATCTGTGAAGAACTAACTCTGTAATCCTTCACCTCAACAGCTGTGAACTATAATTGTGTCATTCAGATTTTCTGCACCTAACTTTACTGTGGACTTTTCTGTGGATTGTAAGCAGTGTTCCCTTCCTTACTTTGCATAAAAGAACAGCATATATTTACAACATTGAATCACACATGACTTTTTTTCATAGTAAAAACATAATTCAAAGTGGTACTGTAAAAAAGACTACATTCCAGGCTAGGCTAGTTAGCTCACTGACTTACAACTTCAATAATTTTGATGTATGGCCTACATGCAAAATTTAACCAGAGTGGCCACTTGATCACATGACAGATAAAAACATGTTGAAAATAAACACGTATTACAGATACTGACTTTTCTGGCAAAAATATGATTCTAGCAGTTCAGTTGTGCATGCTTGATCTTCTGTATCTAATCTTTTTTATTATTTTTTACTGTTTAGAAGTTATGAGTCATACTCTAGGACAAAAAAAAACAAACAATAAGACAAGTATAAGCCAATTTAACATGTCTCTCTGCCAAAACATTTCTCACTTAACTACAGATACTTTCTGCTTTCTCAAATGAGTCTTCAACTTTGATTTCACATAGCTAATGATTTTCCAAGTTACCAAAGCAGAGACTTCACCTTTAATCTACAGTTGCACAACTGTGTTACCAGGCTCTGCTCCAGTTAACTGGCTATGTATAAAGTTAAAATTTTTGAACCATTTCATTTTTCTGTTCTACAGAGAATTTTTATACCACTGTCAGACTTCTTGACAACAAAACTGTAGCTGTAGAGAAAAAAGAAGTTTCATCTTCACAAACCAGAACTATGTTCAAGTAGGTAAACATAATTCTCTATTTTGAGGATAAGCTAAAATATACCTTGTCAAACTTATGTGCATAAGAATGACCAGGATAGCTTGATAAAATAAGCAAATATACAAAATCTAATTTATTTTGTGCAAATGCAAATAAGACATAACTTAAAGAATTTCTCAGTAGGATGACTGCGCTTTTAAAAGACCTTTTGAACAGCAGATATAAAACAAGCTAATACTCACAGAAAGTAGTTTTAGCTGCAGCATCACAGACTATAAGGAAAAAAAAACACCAAAGTGACCTCCAACCTGAATAACACTCCTGCCCTCGGATCTACATTTCTCAATTTACTGCAAGAAATGGAAGGAGAGAAGCTTTACAGAGAAGAGCTTACAAACAGAAAGCTGAGAAACGGAACAGGCACTTTTAAGAAACAGCATGGTCTGCCTCTGAATGACTCCAGTTTTTCAGGTAGTGAAAACTGGTGCTGACATCAGTGCAGCTTTTTTTTCTTCTTCTTCTTTTCTGTACATAGGAAATTCTGGTTAAAACAACAAAGATGTGGAAGCGAACGAGTTACAACAAAGAGGGGAGGTGGGGGGCGGGGAAAGAAGAGAGGGGTTAAAACCCACAAAATAAATCAGTAAATGTATCATTCAAATAAAAGGCGCAACAATTACAGAGAAACTTTAAAGCAACTTACCTCCAGGGAGGGAGATCAAAGAGCTGTTTTCAGTCGGAGCTTGCTCTGGCCCTTCAGGCCCTGGAGGAAGAGGTTCTCTCACTTGGGACATCTGCCAGCTCTCTCACCGAGTAATAAAGAGCTTGCACCCCCCTCCAACAAAACTAACACACGACCCTGAAGGAACAAACAAATGAAAGGACTTTTTAATGTATTTTATGCAGAAAACTCACGGCTCGGGGGCGAGGAGCTGAGGAGGGGCAGTAATAAAGCGGCGGC